>NC_143567.1:78145000-78303437 GCF_054136105.1 Typopeltis vanoorti | reverse complement strand
TGAAGATTTCGATGGAGATATTCAGTTGCTTGCAGATGATGCAAAGTTGGGACGAACCATAAAGAGTAGTGAAGATGTTGTGGCCTTGCAAGAAGACTTGAATAAATTGAGTGATTCGGCAAGCAAATGGGGATGTGAGTTCAATGTTGCAAAATGTCATCATCATCATCATCATCATAATCATCATCAAATTCCTGCTATGTACCCTCAAGGGGGTGAACAGGATATGACAGTACTACATGAAAAAATTACATCATTACTAACTTTCTATCTACAATTTTCCTCCAAATCAGTCTGTTACTTGTCAAGACTCCAACATTATCAGATCTTATATTTCTATCGTCTAAGGCACTTTGTACCGTATCAATCCACCTATATCTTGGTCTTCCTCTGGGTCGTTTTCCTGCCAACCTGGCAGAGAACACTTGTTTTGCTAATCTTTCCTCTCCCATTCTATTTAAGTGACCATACCACCTGAGATTAGCTCTGCTAATGCATTCCTGGATGCTGACAATGTCAAGTTCTTTCCTAATATCCTCATTTTTAATATGATATTGCCATTGATGTCATCTGTTCATGCCTATAATCTTTCTTAGGACTCTCATATCTGCGGTCTCTAGTCTTTGGTCAACTGTTTTACTTCTGACCCAGCTCTCAGATCCATAAGTTACAACTGGTTTGAACACTGTCTTGTATACAGCTAATTTAGTGTTCCGACTAATTTCTCTCTTATTACATATGAATTTATTCAATTGACTTCCCACCATACCAGCTTTGCTGATTCTGTTGTCTATTTCTATATTTAATTTACCATCTTCAGTAAAAATTGTGCCTAAGTAGCTGAAATGTTTTACTTGTTCCACAGGTTCTCCATTCACAACACAGTTGACATTTTCAATGATTCTGCCTATTTTTATTGTCTTTGTCTTTTTATTACTGACCTTCATACCATATCTATTACAACAGCTATTCAATTTAGTCAGAGAATCTTGAAGACTTGTAGCAGATTTATTTAGAAGTATAACATCATCTGCATAAAGCAAAGAGCTGACATTAACATCTCCAATTTTGATATCAGGTTTAATACCACTTTCCTTCATAATGTGATCCATATAGATAATGAATAACAGAGGGGATAATGTACATCCTTGTCTCACACCAGATTTAACATTAAACCATCTTCCTGTACTTCCTTCAATTCTAACTGCTGACTTACAACTCAAATAAAGACTAAGTATTGTTTGATATAATGCTCCATTGACACCATATAACTGCAGCGTATTGAATAGCTTCTCTCTTGGCACCTTGTCATATGCCTTTTCCAAATCGACAAAACTTAAATACAGATCTTTGTTATATTCCCATGCTTTCTCGACTATTTGTCGTAAAGTGAAGATCTGATCCTGACAGCCTCTATTTGGCCTGAATCCAGCTTGTTCTTCACCAAGCTTTTCTTCCACAATTCTTCTCAACCGTTTCTCAAGTATACTGGCATAGATCTTGCCAGGAACACTCAGTAGGGAAATACCTCTGTAATTTGCACATTCAGTTTTATTTCCCTTTTTATATATGGGTGCTATGAGAGCTCTACTCCAATCATCAGGAATTCGTCCCTCTGTCCAGGCTTTCTGAACTATGCAGTGCAGCCACTGTAAGACTTTTACACCACCATACTTCAGCATTTCTGGTTGAATATCATCTACTCCTGCTGCCTTTCCACATTTCAAGCTTTTGATCGCTTTTTCTACTTCAAGTATGGATATGTATTCCTGACTGTATGCCTGGTCAGTATTTTTTATCACTGTGCTGTCATCACTGCTTGTTTCATTTAACAGTTTTTCAAAGTAATTACTCCATACTTCAAGGATATCTTTTTCTCCTGTTTTCATGTCACCTTATCATCTCTAACTCCTTTTATAGCACTCTTTCCTCCATTCCTAAGCTTCTTCAACAACCTCCAGAATATTTTGCCACCTTCTTGATATTTATTTTCTATATTCTTGCCAAAGTCCTCCCATGACTTTTGTTTAGCTAATTTTACATACTGTTTAGCTTTCTTACATTTGTCTCTGTATTCTGTAAGAGTAAAAGCTGACTTATTTGCCAGGAACTTTTGATATGCTTTCTTCTTTTCCTTCACTGCCTCTTTAACTTCCTGTGTCCACCAGGGAGTTCTGATTTTTTTATCCTTGCACACAACCTCACCACATGCCTCTCTGGCAGAATCAATCAATGTTTTCTTCAGAGTTTGCCACTGAATCTCCAAGGTTTGATTCCTGTTCTCAAACTCTTTCATTTTCTTTTCAATAATCTTTCTGTATTTTAGTCTACAGTTCACATCTGAGAGCTGCTCAACTTTTATTCGCTTTAAAACTTTCTTACATGTTATTCTTTTCAATATGAAATTCAATTTTATCCTGCTGAAGACTAAATAGTGATCACTTCCAATTTCAAATTCTCTGTACACTCTGGTGTCCTGCACCAGGGAGAAGACATCACTATCAACAATAACATAGTCAATGAGACTTTTCTTATTCCTTGCCTCTTCTCTCCATGTGAATTTGTGCACATTTTTATGTTGGAACATGGTGTTAGTAATAACCAGTCCATGTCCTGAGCAGAAATCCAACAGATATTTGCCATTATTATTAGCTTTGCTCTTTTCTCCAAATTTTCCCAAAATATTTTTGTATATCTCGCAATCATTTCCTATTCTGCTATTTAGATCCCCAACAAGGACCAACTTTTCCTTTTTCATTGTGTCAGTTGCTTTTTCTAGAGCATCAAAAAATTCCTCCACTTCTACCTTAGTAGAACCTTCTGTGGGACCATAGGTACAAATAAGTCTCATTGTCCAGTTCCCCATTCTCATATTTGCCCACATTACTCTACTTGAGACTGACTGCCATTCAAGAAGATTAGCCTCATATTTTGTGTTGAATATTATGGCTACTCCTTCTTTTCCTTGATTGTCATTGCCTGAATATAACATTTTGTATTTATTGCTTAGAAAGATCTCACCAGTTTTGGTCTTTTTTGTTCCAGTCACCCCTATTATGTCGATCTGGTACTTATCTAATTCCTCAGCTAGCTCCATTTCTTTGCCATTCAGGCTTCTTACGTTGATAGTACCGATCTTTAACTGTGGTGATGTTGAGTTGGGGTTTGGTTTCAGATTTGTTCCAGTAGCTGACTTTTCGCTGTTCGCCCTGGTTCTCTGGCGAAAACATCGGGGGCCTTGTTTAATCGGGCGACGCCCCAGCTGGCATGAAATTTTGTCATGTCGTACCATCATTTTTTATTTTGGTTTAACCAATAAGAATACAATTTGGTCGGCTAAATCCCAAATTGCCAGCCCATCCTCGTTCGTTCAGTATCAAAGTAGATACCCAACAGGGTGCACCACGAGAAGGTGAGGATTGGACATTAGGTCAGAAGCCCTGGTCGGTTCTCCGCATTCCTTTAAAGTCTATGTGGAGGTCTCCTCTCAGTTATACAGCTTTGACCCTTAAGCACCCCGTTGGGACGAACGTTGCAAAATGTAAGGTTTTAAAATTTGGAAAACAAAGATGGGATTCAGAATTTATGCTTGGTGAGAATATATTATTGGAGGTAGAGGAAATAAGAGATCTGGGGGTGATAGTGGATAAGGATCTAAAATTCAGGGGACACATCGCCAAAATTGTGAAGACAACACAAAGACTTCTAGGAATGATGTGGAGGACACTGACGTGTAGAAGTAGGGAGATTCTTGTTCCATTGTATAAGGCTTTGATTAGGCCACACATGGACTATTGTGCCCAGATTTGATCACCGGGTTTTCAGAAGGATGAAGAGATGTTGGAAAGGGTCGAAAGGCGACTGACTAAGGTAGTTTCTGACCTCTGGAATGTTGAGTATGAGGAAAGATTGAGAAGATGTAATTTGCAGAGTCTGGTGGAAAGAAGGAAGAGGGGAGATATGATAGAGCCCTACAAGTTGGTAAGGGGTTGTTATAAGATCAATAGTGGAGAAGTTCTACAGAGAATAGTGGGAGAACCAGAGGTCATACCTGGAAACAGTATAAGGAGGGTGTGAGTAGGGGAGTGAAAGGCAGGTTTTTTTCGTGCAGAGTTGTGAATGATTGGAATGCCTTGCCTGAGAGTGTGGTGTCTGCAAATAGTTTGGGTGTGTTTAAGACATTGTATGATGAGATGTGTGTGTGATGAAAGGACTTCCCAACTGAGTCTTTGACTCCATGAGGTCTTGTTTTAATAATAATAATAATATTGGAGGGGAGGGATTTTAGACCTCTTTCAATATGGTATATGAAGTCTAGTTTGTTTACTGGCTTTCGTGCAATAGTGTAATTTAAGCCTTTTTTGCAGAAGCGGGTTCTCCATTATTAAGATTGTAGTTGGATGTGTTGATAACTTGGCCATAGTCCATTGGTGGTTGGTTGCTCCTTACTTCACTTGTTTGTGATTGGCTGCTCCTCTGAGCATGCCATCCAGATTGTCTGCTGCTTTCTTTCTGTTTCAGTCTTTGTCCTTAAATCTCTAAGAAATAACCAAGACAGCATTATTACCAAGGCAGACAAAGACAACTACTGTTGTCTTGATCAGACAGCAGACCTTAACCAATTGGTATCCAACCACGATGCGTACCCAATTGGTTACCTACAATCCGACAAATCACATGAAAAAGAATACAACAGAATTAATCATGTCATTGATCATGTGGCCAGAGGAAACAATTAAAAAGCTATTACCACATTATGACCATACTCCCAGAATTATAGCCTGCCTAAAATACACAAAACAAACACCACTCTGATCAATAGTCGAAGGAATCGACAGCCCTAATTATCACTTAGCCAAGAAACTAGTGGCTACACTCAAGAAGTTGGTAGGTCATTCCCCCCTCCTACATGCAAAAATACACAACACTTCATCAACAAAATTAAAAATGTCACACTCAACAAAAAGATTTATTAGTCAGCTTTGACATAATTGTCAATTTCACTAATGTCCTAATCAATGATACTATTCTTCTCATAGAGAACATATTTCCGCCTGATATCACGGCCTCTTTGCCTATGTATATTTCACTCCAGGAATTTTATATGGTAAAATAATTTATACCTGCAAAAAAAAGGTAGTGCCATGTGCTCCCCCCCATAGCTAATTTTTACATAAAAGACTTCGAGCAAAGAGTTCTTTACTCAGCAAGCCTAAAGCCCAAAGTCTGGCTCAGAGATGATGATATTTTTGTCATTTGACCCTACAGCCACAAAACAGTAAACACATTCCTAAGCCGCCTTGAATAAACAACACAAACATATCCGATTTACTATCAAGACTAAAAACAATAACTCTTTTCCTTTTCTAGACACACTTGTCACAAATCTTCCCTCAGGCTGCCTTTCATTCACGGTCTACTGCAAACCTAAACACACAAGACCCTTCACAATAATTCCATTGAAAGCAAAAAAAAAGATTACAAGAATATCATAGCCATACCATATGTTAGGGGAATATTGAATGTATAAAATGTATACTCAGCTCATCCAAAGATCCTCTTTCCTACCTCACCTACCCAGGGATTTACAAAATTAAATGCACCTGCACCCTACCCTACATAGGGAAAACATGGCACACCATACCAATAAGAAAAGATTAAACATAAATGACAATTAAATTTCTTCACTATGGTAAAACAGGTCTGTCAGACCATGCACTTCAAAATGCAGAGAATCAACTGGAAAGGTACCAAGTCCCTACACCACCACCCCCAAAACCTGGTTTGAAAGAAAGTTCAAGGAAGCTTGTGAGATGCTGAAATGTCATCTGAATCTAAACAAGAATAATGGATTAGTAATTCCGAGAATTTGGAGGACCCATCTGCAACCTATGTAGCATCCAGAACACGATGGCAGAACTCCACACAAAAAAAACTTAATATAAAATTACTGTAGAGACGTTTGTAGTTCCACTATAAAGTTTTATTTTTATTTATTTAGATTTTTTTTTGTCACCTGTATATTATTATACTTACATGTATAAAAAAGTTATTTTATTTCGTTAATTTATATTTATGTATAATTTTTTATTTATTACTATTATTGTTGTATTTATTTTTTTCACCAGAGGTCAGGCTAGGGTAAAAGATTAACAAAACATTTAAATTTATCTTACTTTTGTGTAGTGTTGTAATATTATGATTTTTTTTTTCCCGTCATATATCTTGGCTGTTTTGCCTTTGTATTAATTCTACTCTTTTTCCGTTATCTTTCCTATGTGTACTTAACTTCTATTTCTCTGTTAAGTACTCTTTACCTTGTTCTAACTTAAGCCGATTAATTTAGTCCCTGCTTGTGATCCCTTATACTTCCTACAAGTATTAGCTGAAAGTTTATTTTTCACTTGGTTAGACTATAATAAATTTAGTTTAATCCTTTATCCAAGTGTGTGCAAACAAAGTTTGTGCCTGAAAGTATCTTCAGGACCGGGGTAAAGTGGTACAACACCGGACAACTCCTTGCAAAGGTGGAGCAAGCTACAACACTCCTATCTCAGTATCTCCCATAATGCAAAATGCATCTCCTTGCAGATATGTATAATGTTATGCATTAAGGGAAGGGCCACTACCCAGACTAGTTTCGACCTTTATTGAGGTCTCTTCAGTGGGAGCCAGGCCCAGAGGTGGAGATACAAGGCAGAAGCAAAGGCAGGTCATCTTTACCTATAGGAGTTGCCAAACGGTGTGCCACCTTTTTATTAAATTACTCTGGATTTAGAGAAAGATGTTGAAAGTTTATTTTTCACTTGGTTAGACTATAATAAATTTAGTTTAATCCTTTATCCAAGTGTGTGCAAACAAAGTTTGTGCCTGAAAGTATCTTCAGGACTGGCGAACAAGGAGTTGCCCGGTGTTGTACCACTTTACCCCAGTCCTGAAGATACTTTCAGGCGCAAACTTTGTTTGCACACACTTGGATAAAGGATTAAACTAAATTTATTATAGTCTAACCAAGTGAAACAAGTTTAAAACCTTTACAATATTTTTATAATTTGTGAACAATTTCTATATCATTCTTTTTGTTAGTTAGCTTTACAAGTTTACAATCAGCAATTGTCCTTTAAAATACAGTAATTTACAATTTTGTTCTTTTCACATGATTTATGACTTCTGTAAAAATCGATGTCAGAAAATCTTTATATAAAATTTCACCACATCGAATTTTACAGTGTCATGTAGCTTATGTCCTGTACTTATGTATGTTTTCTGCATGATGACCTCAATACAGAGGATGAAATGTCAAGTGTTATTTTCATAATTATAAGTAATTACTCCAACATGTGTATTTGTCTCCATAAATTATTCACAACAAATGCTGACCACTGCATAACCTTAAAAGAAAGAATTAGAATATGCTTTGTTTCTAATCAGTGGAAGCAGGAAAAGATAATTCGATTATACAAGGATATAATAAGTACCAGAATAATACATTGAAGCTGGGACTGATGCAACAAATTATATATCAATCAGTATCTCTGAAATAGTCATCAAGGTATTGAAAAGGCTGGTTAGGAATAGCATCCACAAATGGATGGATAGATAGTAGTATGATCCTCTATAGAAGGCAGAATGATTTTATTAAAGGGTAGATCTTGCTTTAGCAATCTGTTAGGGAATGTAACAGAACGACAACAGAGCTGGATAAGGGAAATGGATATACCATGATATTTCCAGATTTTACCAAGACATTTAACAGAATTCCACAATTGAGGCTGTCATACAAACTCAAAGGGATAGATAAGCAAAACAGACTTTGTGTCATGGATAGGAGGTGGCTGACTGACATCTATCAAAGTGATGTACAAAAGTGCTCAGTCTAACACAATTAAGGTGATCAGAAGTCTCAAAATGATTATATCTTTATTATTCACATATTATATGATACACACACACAATATTTATTTATTTATTTTTTTTTTTTTCAATCACAATCTCTAATGGAACCCCTAGCAACATATCATGGAACCTCAGTTGAGAAATCCTTTTCTAGAGGATTTGCAGTTATTTGTCGATGATGCTAAATTAGAAAGAGTGAAGGTCGTGTGTGATACACAGTCTCTATAGGCTGACTTGAACAGATTAATTTTATTGGTAAATGTTAACAAGCATTAGTTTAATGTTGCTAAGTGAAAGATCATACATTTTAGACAAGCAGAGTATTATATTATTGGAAATTTGCTGCAAGTAGTCAATGAAGCTAAGGTAGTTAAGCACTGTATTAGATGACTGCAATCATGAAGAGAACATTAACTTGTAAGAAAAAGAAAGTTATATTTCCCCTCTTTACAAGGCTTTGATAAAACTTTTTCTGGACTAATCTGTACAGATATAGCCACCTGGGTTCCAAGGAATGTGGAGAATGAGAGAGAGAGAGAGTTGAAAAGATCACAGATTCTAAGGGAAAAACTGAGGAAAAGTAATATTCAAAGTTTGAAGAATAGATGGAGGAGAGGAGATATGATAAAAACACAGATAAAAGGGAGATTCTGCAACTTTTTGCAAGTAGGATTATCCCTGGAAACTAAGAATGAGGTTAGAAATTTGAGGTCTGGGTTCTCAAGGGATGTGGTGAGTATATGGAATGGGCTTTCATTATGTGTGTGTGTGTGTGTGTGTGTGTGTGTGTGTGTGTGTGTGTGTGTGTGTGTGTGTGTGTGTGTGTGTGTGTGTGTTTAAATATGTTCTACGAGAAATATAAGTATTTATGAATGAGTGACTAAAAACAGCCCTCCTTTGATGAGTCCGCCTCACTGGAGGAGAAATTATGATAACAATTAGAAGAGGAAAAGCTTTAATGAACATTATACGTTTGCATAAGTGAATGGAAAATGCATGGGTTCACAGACCAGTTTACCTATGTGCTGCAAGAATAAAATAAAACTTCTTAGCTAAATACAGAGTAACTGACCCTATCCAAAATGATCTAAAAAAAAAATATCTCTGGTCTAAAATTAAGGATGAAGTCCTAAGAAAGTGCTATATCACAGACAGACAGAATGAAAACAATTTTTCATTCTGTCTGTCTGTGATATAGAATTTCAATTGGTTTCTTGCTTCAAGAAACCAATGGAAAAACTGGACAAGCTAAAAGACATTTAACTGTTTTCAGGAAAGATACAGCACATAGGAATGGATGATAACTTTTGAAATGCAAATCATACACCCTGTGTTCAAAAAGAAACCAAACTTTTCGAAAATAGAAGAAACTAGTGGCGGCACCTGTTGTATCTTTTTGTTGTCGAAAGCGGCAATCTTCAATAGTGTTGTGTCAACTGTTTATGACATTTGTTTCATTAGAAGCCGAGTTATAGTGCCAAGAGTGACAGTGTATTTTGACGAACGGTTAGAAATTAAGTTTCAAACAGAGAGCTGCGATTGACTTTTGTGTTAAACTTGGTAAAAGTTTTACCAAAATGCATCAAATGCTTTAAAAAGTATATGGTGATGAATGCTTATCTTGCACTCAAGTTCACGAGTGGTTTAAGAGATTTCAAAGTGGTCGTGAGAAGCTTGAGGACGATGAAAAGCAGGGCCGTCCAAAAACTGGACTGAGCGAAGTTAACATCCAAAAAGTGTGTCATTTCATCAAAGAAAACCCGAAATCATCTGAGAGATTGATTGAAGATGAATTGGGAATTCAAAAATCAACTGTGCACAACATTTTGACCAAGAGTTTGGGCCTTCATAAATTGAATTCGCAATTTGTTCTCCACAAGTTGACCAACGACCAAAAAATGTATCATATTGAACACTGCAAGGACCTCATTAAAACAGCTCATAAGGACTCAAACTTCCTTGAAATGATCGATACCGATGACAAAACATGGTGTTTGGAGTATGAACCCAAAATAAAGCACCAGAGTGCTGAGTGGAGACCACCAGAAGAGGGGCATCCAAAAAAAAGTCGCTTGGAGAAGTCAAAAGTAAAGACAATGCTGATTTGTTTCTACGATTCCAAGGCCATTATCCCACAAAGAATTTGTTCCGCCTGGCCAAACAGTCAATGGTGAGTTTTATCTTGAAGTTTTGAAGTGATTTATAGGGAGAATTCGTCACATAAGGCATGATTATTGATGCAGGCAGCTGGTCACTTTTGCACGATAATGCATCATCTCACTGTTCGAACACTGTGAGACAATTTTTGAGCAAAAACCAAGTTTGTGTGTTCACTTGCCATATTCATCTGATTTAGTACCCTGTGACTTCTTTCTCTTCCCCCAACTTCATTTGCCGATGAAAAGAAAGTGATATAACACTATTGAAAACATTCAAGCGGCAGTAACCACGGCCCTCAACAGTATCCCAAAAACTGATATAAAAAACTCATTTAACGAATTAATTGACTGCCAAATGCTGTATCGAAGCTGAGAGAGTGTATATTGATTGAAATAACTTATTTGAATAATTATAATTGGCCTGTGTTTCATTTTCTATCAAAAGTTCAGTTTCTTTTTGGACAGAGGGTGTATATGAAGTGTAATTATGCAGTGATATAACAAGCAGAAACATATCTTTAATAAGATGTCATAGATATCAAATTTTCATTTAATAATGTAAAATAAAGCAATAATAACAATGACAACATTGAAACAACACTAACCTAATAGATAGCTTACTCAAGTCATGTTTTCTGTCTCCAGATTCTGCTGAAAATGATCTCTGTCTTGTATGAAATGGCTGAAAAAAACAAGAAAAATTAATGTATAATGATATCAAAAATTAATCCATTCTCTCTCTCTCTGTCTCTCTACATATGTGTGTGTGTGTGTGTGTGTGTGTGTGTGTGTGTGTGTGTGTGTGTGTGTGTGTGTGTGTGTGTGTGTGTGTGTGTGTGTGTGTGTGTTAAAGATACCAAGAAATTTTATAGTTGGTTTTAATCCTTTTCCCAAGCAAGCAAAACAAAGTTTTGTACATGAAATATACTCACATTTGAGCTACTTGTATATAGAGGCTAATGACTTATTCTTTATTGTGTATCCCATAATGCAAAGCATACATAATGGGAAAGGCCACTACCCAGACTAGTTTTGACCTTTACTGAGGTCTCTTCAGTGGGCACCAGACCCGGGAGAGATACAAAGGTTGAAGTAATGCAGAAGTCATATATATTCCATATACAAGTAGACAAAAGGTGCTCGACCTTCTTAATAAAAATCTCTGGATGAGAGAAAAATGTAGAAAGTTTTTTACCTTGGGTGTAAAATACATTAAAGATAGCAAGAAATTTTATACTTGGTTTTAATCCTTTTCTCAAGTAAGCAAAACAAAGTTTTGCTTTGGGGTGTGTACTTTGCATTATGGGATAAATAATAAGGCAAGTGATATGAAGTCATTAGCCTATAATAAATTTAGTTTAATTCTTTATCCAAGTATAAGCAAACAAAGTTTGCACCTGAAGTATCTTCAGGACTGAGACAACTCATGGTAAAGGGAGACCAAACTCTCATCACTCCTTGTCTTAGTATCTCCCATAATGCAAAGCACATCTCCTTATGGACATGTATAATGCTATGCATTAAGGGAAGGGCCACCTACCCAGACCAGTTAAGACCTTTATTGAGGTCTCGTCAGTGGGAGCCAGACCCAGAAATGGTGATACTAAGGCAGAAGCAATGGAGAAGTCATATTTACCTATACAAGTTGCCAAAAGGTGTACCACCTTATTATTAAATTACTCTGGATTTAGAGAAAGATGGAAGTTTTTTGTCAACTCGCATAGGTAAATATGACTTCTCCATTGCTTCTGCCTTAGTATCACCACTTCTGGGTCTGGCTCCCACTGACGAGACCTCAATAAAGGTCGAAACCAGTCTGGGCAACTGGCCCTTCCCTTAATGCATAGCATTATACATGTCTGTACGGAGATGGGCTTTGCATTATGGGAGATACTAGGACAAAGAGTGATGAGAGCTTGGTCCACCTTTACCACGAGTTGCCTCAGTCCTGAAACAAGAATACCCCCCCCCCCCAGTTTACAATTTTTCTCCTTTATATATATATCAAACTTAATCTATTCCTGTCTCTTTCAATCTCGATAATCGTTATCTTTCTTTACCTTTACTCTATCTTTAACTTTATGCTCTATGCAGTCTGGTAATATTGTTCTATTCCTTCCTATATATGTTTTCCCTTAATGTATAAACTCCCTTTCCACTAACTGCCTTCCGCACTCGCTTCTTATTCCTCGAACACTGGAAAATTTATTTGATAAGCAGCACCATCGATGTTCGTTTCCTAGCAATAAGATATGGTAAGTGTGTCCAGTAGTTTTCCCTTTAAACACAAATTACCTGCAATTAATTACAGTTTACAGTCGTGGTCCACTAATTATTCTCCTGGGTTCCCGCAAATTAGGCTCTAAATACTTTCGGAACAGTGCATCGTATAATTAAAATTCAGGCAACACTCTATCGACAATTGAAAAACACGTGCATTTACAACTAAACAATTTACACTATAATTCCGTTAAAGAGACATTCTCAGTTTAACTCTTAATAAAAACTATCATGTTAGAATACACTTTCAATTTAAGATTATCATGACACATAAATATTCATTCCTTTCCAATACTAAATTAATATCCTAGGCAATTGTACAATTAACATCCAATTAATATCCTAGGCAACCTGCACTGCTATCAAACTGCTAATCTTCAACTAGTACATACATGATCTTCAATCACTTATCAAACATTAAAATTCATTCATTAACTCTGCCCAAATTCAACACCTTAAACGTAACAGTCCACTATTAAAGTTCTCCTATAATTCACAAAACAGAATAAAAGGATCAAACTCACTTTAGGGCTGCTACCCACTATGCATACTTATTCCTTGGCTTCAAGTTGGAGTTCTGACTTTTCCATCCATGACAAAAGGGTTCGGCATGAGGGGGTGCGTGCACATTTAACGTAACAGAGCAGTTCCTTCCAGCTCAAAATTTCCTCTCCTCGGAAAATAGCTCCCGGCAAAGATTGTCATCAGGTCTAATCTCTGCCTGGTGGATCGGCTCCCGTCATCGTCCCTTCAGACTTCTGGCATGGCTTCTTCAGAAGGTCACATCCTTGATGGCTGATATCCGATGGGAAACCAATAGACTTCCGATAGATGACCAATGGACAACCCGTGGAAAACCAATATCCGTTCTTCTGGCCAACGCCTTTTATTCATCCTCTTTCGTATACCTGCATGAAGATATTGGACCCCGAACATTTTGGCATGATCTCTTGATCTTTCACTGGCACTGACCGTTTCGTTGTTCTCCTACTGTACTCTTTTAATCCTATTTCGTTGGGCAGCGGAAGCTCGTCTGAAGTTATCGGTCCATTTGACACTGACCTTGAAGGTGTTTAAAAGTGGAGTTCGCAACCAACTTTCATATGTCCTTATAAGGAGCTATATCATACAACATTTCTGGTAGCAAGGTATTGCCTTTGTTCATGACAATCTAGAAATTTCCTTCTTAGAGCAGTAAGCACAATTAATTCTCATAGGATTATTTATGTAAACATTTAGCTTTAACTATATACAGACATGCAAGGTCATTATTGTTAACAATCTTAAAGGATTTGAACTCTGTAAAAATTGACGTAAATGCTTTGTCATTATGAAGTTACATCAAATTTTTACAATACCAAGTGTTCATCAGATAGTTCTTTAATTGGCTAAGATTTGACAAAAGAGGATTTTGTTTCCAGATCTGCTTTTTTAACATGCCCCATACATTCTCAATAGGGTTCAGATCCAGTCTTTGTGGTGGCCAGAGAAGATGATGGAAGTCTCTATAATGCTTGCTGAACCACTGCTGAACAGTAGCATTTTAGCCCATGCAATCAGAGCTGTGGGGACAGAGTTCTGGAGTCGGAGTCAGAGACAATTCTTGGCTACTGGAGTCACACTCAGTAAAAATGTACTGACTCCTGATGAATCATCATCATCAAATTCCTGACATGTACCCTCAAGGGGTGTACAGGATATGATAGTACTAAATGAAAAATTTACATCATTACTAACTACCTATCTACAATTTTCCTCCAAATCAGTCTATTACTTGTCAAGACTCCAATATTATCATTATCAGATATTATATTTCTATCGTCTAAGGCACATTGTACTGTATCAATCCACCTATATCTTGGTCTTCCGCTGGGTCGTTTTCCTGCCATCCTGGCAGAAAACACTTGTTTTGCTAATCTATCCTCGCCCATTCCATTTAAGTGACCATACCACCTGAGATTAGCTCTTGCTAATGCATTCCTGGATGCCGACAATGTCAAGTGCTTTCTTAATATCCTCGTTTTTAATCTGATATTGCCTTTGATGCCATCTGTTCATGCCTGTAATCTTTCTCAGGACTCTCATATCTGCAGTCTCTAGTCTTTGGTGAAGTGTTTTACTTCTGACCCCAGCTCTCAGATCCATAATTTAAACTGGCTTGAACACTGTACAGAGCTAATTTAGTGTTCCGACTAATTTCTCTCTTATTCCATATGAATTTATTTAATTGACTTCCTACCATACCAGCTTTGTATTTCCATATTTAATTTACCATCTTCAGTAAAAATCGTGCCTAAGTAACTGAAATGTTTTACTTGTTCCACAGGTTCACCGTTCACAACACAGTTGACATTTTCAACAATACTACCTATTTTCATTGTTTTTGTTGGCATCCAGGAATGCATTACCAAGAGCTAATAAATAAAGACTAAGTATTGCTTGATATAATGCCCCATTGACACCATATAACTGTAGCATATTGAACAGCTTCTCTCTTGGCACCTTGTCATATGCCTTTTCCAAATCGACAAAACTTAAATACAGATCTTTGTTATATTCCCATGGTTTCTCGACTATTTGTCGTAAAGTGAAGTTTGAATTTATTTAATTGACTTCCTACCATACCAGCTTTGTATTTCCATATTTAATTTACCATCTTCAGTAAAAATCGTGCCTAAGTAACTGAAATGTTTTACTTGTTCCACAGGTTCACCGTTCACAACACAGTTGACATTTTCAACAATACTACCTATTTTCATTGTTTTTGTTGGCATCCAGGAATGCATTACCAAGAGCTAATATCAGGTGATATGGTCACTTAAACAGAATGGGCAAGGATAGACCTTCATATCATATCTATTACAAAAGTTATTCAATTTAGTCAGGGAATTTTGCAAACTTGTAGCGGACTTATTCAGATGTATAACATAGTCTGCATAAAGCAAAGAGCTGACATTAACATATCCAATTCTGATATCATGTTTAATACTACTTTCCTTCATAATGTGATCCATATAGATAATGAATAACAGAGGGGATAATGTACATCCTTGTCTGACACCAGATTTAACATTAAACCATCTTCCTGTACTTCCTTCAATTCTAACTGCTGACTTACAACTCAAATAAAGACTAAGTATTGCTTGATATAATGCCCCATTGACACCATATAACTGTAGCATATTGAACAGCTTCTCTCTTGGCACCTTGTCATATGCCTTTTCCAAATCGACAAAACTTAAATACAGATCTTTGTTATATTCCCATGGTTTCTCGACTATTTGTCGTAAAGTGAAGTTCTGATCCTGACAGCCTCTATATGGCCGGAATCCAGCTTGTTCTTCTCCAAGCTTTTCTTCCACAATTCTTCTCAACCGTTTCTCAAGTATACTTGCATAGATCTTGCCAGGAACACTCAGAAGGGAAATACCTCTGTAATTTTCACATTTAGTTTTATTTCTGCTTTTATATATGGTTACTATGAGAGATCTACTCAAATCATCGGGAATTCGTCCCTCTGTGCAGGCTTTCTGAACTATGCAGTACAGCCACTGTAAGACTTTTATACCACCATACTTCAGCATTTCTGGTCGAATATCATCTACTCCTGCTGCCTTTCCACATTTCAAGCATTTGATGGCTTTTTCTACTTCAAGTATGGATATGTATTCTTGACTGCATGCCTGTTGAGTGTTTTTTACCACTGTGCTGTCATCACTGCTTGTTTCATTTTGCAATTTTTCGAAGTAATTACTCCATTCTTCAAGGATATCATTTTCTCCTGTTTTCATGTCACCTTTATCATCGCTAATTCCTTTTACAGCACTCTTTCCTCCAATTCTAAACTTCTTCAACAAGCTCCAGAATATTTTGCCACCTTCTTGATATTTATTTTCTATATTCTTGCCAAAGTCCTCCCATGACTTTTGTTTAGCTAGTTTTACACACTGTTTAGCTTTCTTACATTTGTCTCTGTATTCTGTAAGAGTAAAAGCTGACTTATCTGCCAGGAACGTTTGATATGCTTTCTTCTTTTCCTTCACTGCCTCTTTAACTTCCTGTGTCCACCAGGGAGTTCTGATTTTTTTATCCTTGCACACAACCTCACCACATGCCTCTCTGGCAGAATCAATCAATGTTTTCTTCAGAGTTTGCCACTGAATCTCCAAGGTTTGATTCCTGTTCTCAAACTCTTTCATTTTTCCTTCAATAATCTTTGTGTATTTAGTCTACAGCTCACATCTGAGAGCTGCTCAACTTTTATTCGCTTTAAAACTTTCTTACATGTTATTCTTTTCAATATGAAATTCAAATTTATCCTGCTCAAGACTAAATAATGATCACTTCCAATTTCAAATCCACTGTACACTCTGGTGTCCTGCACCAGGGAGAAAACATCACTATCAACAATAACATAGTCAATGAGACTTTTCTTATTCCTTGCCTCTTCTCTCCATGTGAATTTGTGCACATTTTTATGTTGGAACATGGTGTTAGTAATAACCAGTCCATGTCCTGAACAAAAATCCAACAGGTATTTGCCATTATTATTAGCTTTGTTCTTTTCTCCAAATTTTCCCAAAATATTTTTGTATGTCTGACAATGATTTCCTACTCTGCTATTCAGATCCTCAACAAGGACCAACTTTTCTTTTTTAATTGTGTCAGTTGCTTTTTCTAGAGCATCAAAAAATTCCTCCACTTCTACCTTAGTAGAACCTTCCGTGGGACCATAAGCACAAATAAGTCTCATTGTCCAGTTCCCCATTCTCATATTTTCCCACATCACTCTACTTGAGACTGCCTGCCATTCAAGAAGATTAGCCTCATATTTTGTGTTGAATACTATGGCTACTCCTTTTTCTTGATTGTCATTGCCCAATATAACATTTTGTATTTATTGCTCAGAAAGATCTCACCAGTTTTTGTCTTTTTTGTTTCAGTCACCACTATTATGTCGATCTGGTACTTATCTAATTCCTCAGCTAGCTCCATTTCTTTGCCACGCAGGCTTCTTATGTTGATAGTACTGATCTTTAACTCTGGTGATGTTGAGTTGGGGTGTGTTTTCAGATTTGTTCCAGTAGCTGACTTTTCGCAGTTCACCCTGGTTCCCTGGCGAAAACAACAGGGGGCCTTGTTTAACCGGGCGATGCCCCAGCCAGCATGAAATTTTGTCATGTTGTACCATCGTTTTTTATTTTGGTTTAACCAATAAGAATAAAATTTGGTAGGCGAAATCCCAAATTGCCAGCCCATCCTCGTTTGTTCAGTATCCAGGTAGATACCCAACAGGGTGCACCATGAGAAGGTGAGGATTGGACATTAGGTCAGAAGCCCTGTTCGGTTCTCTGCATTCCTTTAAAGGCTATGTGGAGGTCTCCTCTCAGTAATACAGCTTTGACCCTTAAGCACTCCTCTCCTGATGAATTAAACTGTAATATAAATAATATGTTAAAATTTTCTATTTCACAGATAATAATTTGATTAACTTATTTTTTTCAGGTTATATTTTGAAGATATATTTTAATTTCAAGTTCTTTGCAAATATCAAAATAAAATATATTTCATGATAATTTATATATTATATTAGTGAAAGGGCATCTCATGAAAAAAATACAGAATGGCAAAAAAAAGTGTCAACAGAGTTTGTTGTTTTTGAACACTTTACAATAACAACAGATGGGGAAATATAATGTGCATAAATATATTAATAGAAGACTGTGATTGTGAAAAAGCATGTGATGGCAAAAATTAGTAGTTTTTGTGGTTCTGATAAAAATGTACCTACAGTAGCATCAAATTCAAAAAGACACTTGCAGTGTTTTCATCCTAAAGTGTTAGAAGCTGTGAATGAGAAAGATAGCAATAAAAACCTTCCCTCTACTTCAGGGTAAAGAAAGATCAGAAATCTACTGGATGCCAAACACAACTACCAAGATTCTTTACATCTGATAAAGTTATCTTAACAATGATGCCAGAAAAGTTTAAAAACTACATCACTGAAATGGCAGTAAAGAATAGTGTACCTCTATCCTTTTTTTTTTCCCAACCAGCCTTTTTTAGGCTTCAATGAAGAAATGGTTAGAAAACTTGGAGTCAAAGGTACCATAAATTGAGGAGTTCAGAGTCAGAATTGGAGTCGAAGGTTTTATGTACGAACTCCACAGCTCTACATAAAACAACTGTAACCTGCTGGATAAAAAGTCAATATGGCAAGATGGACTTGATCAGCAACAATGTTCAGATATTACTTGGAGAACAACTGACCTTCCAACAATATCAGGGGACCTGTTCCATGCCAACAGAACATGCCCCACACTATAACATCACTTCCAGAACCTTGAGTTGTGTTTACAAGACAAGCTGGATTTTCATTGCTTCATGGGACTCCTGCCAAACTCTCTGCCTATCATCAGTACAGAACAAGGTATACTGTGACTCACCAGCCACGACTTTTTCCAGTCTTACAGTGTCTAGTCATGGTGTTCTTGATGCCACTCTAGATGAACTTTCCAGTTCTTCAAAGAAATCAATGGTTTTTTTCCATATAGACATATGCACCAATTCTGACCCTCTTCAATTCCCTGCATAGTTCGGTCTTCATTAAATGCTTCGGTCAACTGCTGCACATAGAAAGAAAAAACTTCTGTTTGTCCATACAGCCTTCTTAAACAATGGCAATCTCATTCCTGAGATTTAGGACCACAGTTATGTCTCTTAGAGAAGCAATGGGGTGGGCTATTTTTCCACACAATAAGCCCTTTATCGAACTGCGAAACATATTTTCATGGTGATAGCACTATTCGATTATTTATATACAGCAGCATTCTTAAATAGTTGCTCAGAACATGTGGTGATGCATATTACCAAGTATTTTGTATATATATGCATAAGTGATGTTTACGTACATCTGTAAAGGTTTCTAATTCGGTGGCCAGTATGTGTAGAATGTTGACTTATATACATAAGTAAACATTAATTTGTTTGTGTGCCTTTATAAAAATTGTCACTGCTGAATGTATAGCCATCAAATTATGCTGGCCTTTCTCTCTGATTAATAGAAGACTACAGGCTATGTTTAAATTCAAATCTTTAATCCCCCCACAAGACAGTTGTCATGGCATCCTCAATAACATAGGCATATGTATTTTATCAAATATGAGAGATCTAATTTTTGACATTAGAGAGAAACACAAGGTGCACTGAAACTTATTATTATAAGATGTATATAGGACCAAGTTACATTATACAGATCAATTAAATTAGTTAACAAACAGAAAGAGAATAGAGTCAGTTGGTTAAAAAACTAATCTTTAAAATGGTTACAAGAGCTTTAGTTTTTTAAACACTAAATGAAGCATATCTATATACTCTTAGGAAAATTATAGAAAAGAAAAATAAGTATAATAAGATAAAAAGGTCAGATAGAAATGAAAGGAAAATGCTCCGTGGAAAGCTTGAAGTTTAGAAGGTTGTACAGAATATTACCAAATACATTATGCATTCAAAATGGAGATGAGATAGACACATTGCAAAATATGGCAACATGACCTAAATTATTAACAGTTCAGGACTGTTGGGAGAATACACTGGATGAGAAAAGCTGAAAACAAAATGAAATGAAGAAAATTGGAGGAGACCTTCATTCAGCAGTGGACTAATCAAGGTTGAAAAAGAAGATGAAGCATAACTTAAAAAGATGGTTAAATAGATCTATGTTTCATAGTTAACCATGAAACAAAAATTTCCCATGATATGGCTACTTAAAATTTATATATATATATATATATATATGTGTGTGTGTGTGTGTGTGTGTGTTACCGCTAAAGCTTGAAAGCCGTTAATGTGCACATTACCTAGCTAATCTGCAGATTAACTGATTTGCTCCGTTAACGTGCGGAATCAAGAGTTTTCTGCATTTTACCTAGGTAATGTGCACATTAACGGCTTCCCTATCGTTAAAGTTCAAAAGTTTGTTTCTCTCATTTCCTTTCCCTACTCCTTCCCCCCCCCTCTCCCTCCACTTTTAGTTTAGTTTCGCCAGTGTCATATGTTTTGCAAATTCATTTCCTTAATTGTAATAATATTTTAAACCGTTTGATTCTTTGTATTACAGTTTTTTAATTGACTGATGATTGATTCTATTTAACTAATTTGTTGATTGTTTGATTGTATTAACTTGATTCTTTAGATATCGAAAAATAAATAAATAACATTATGCTAATTTAAGTGTACAGAAACGCTGCTGTTGTTCCAGCAAAGATCTTATTTTCACTTTAACGAGTGCCTAGTAGGTAATGTGCAGATTATCTAGGTCCTAGGTAATTTCAGAAATGAAACAATTTTCTGCACGTTAACAGATCACCCTAGTTAATCTGCACAATACCTAGAAAATCTGTAAAATAACTGATTTCTGCACTTTAGCGGTAACATATATATAAAGCAAAAAAATTAAAAAATATAAACTATTGAATTTACATTTGAAAATATAAACCTATATTTGACCAATAAGAAAAAATAATAATTTAGGTATGATATCTACCTGAAAAAAAAAATTAAAAAAAATAAAATAAAAAAAAGCTAAAATTATGGTAACAAACATAATATAATACTAAATTTATTATACAAATGTTATATCAATGTACTAATATTTATCATTATTTTTTTCTTCTGGGATGCTTAAGGGTCAAAGCTATATAACTGAGAGGAGACTTCCACATAGCCTTCAAAGGAATGCAGAGAACCTACCAGGGCTTCTGACCTAATGTCCAATCCTCACCTTCTCATGGTGCACCCTGTCAGGTATCTACCTAGATATTGAACGGACGAGGATGGGCTGGAAATTTGAGATTTAGCTGACCAAATTGTACTCTTATTGGCTTAAACCAAAATTTCAAATGATGGTACAACATGACAGAATTTCATGCCAGCTGGGGCATCACCCGGTTAAACAGGGTCCCCATTGTTTTCGCCAAGGAACCAGGGCAAACAGCGAAAAGTTCCAGCTACTGCAACAAATCCTAAAACTTACCGAAACTCAACATTACCAGAATTCAAAATCGGTACTATCAACATAAGAAGCCTGAATGGAAAAGAAATGGAGCTAGCTGAGGAATTAGATAAGTACCAGATCGATATAATAGTGGTGAATGAAACAAAAAAGACAAAAACTGGTGAGATCTTTTGAGCAATAAATACAAAATGTTATATTCAGGCAATGACAATCAAGGAGTAGCCATAGTATTCAACACAAAATACGATGCTAATCGTCTTGAATGGCAGGCAGGCTCAAGTAGAGTAATGTGGGCAAATATGAGAATGGGGAACTGGACAATGAGACTTATTTGTGCCTATGGTCCCACAGAAGGTTCTACTAAGGTAGAAGTGGAGGAATTTTTTGAGGCTTTAGAGAAAGCAACTGACACAATGAAAAAGAAAAAGTTGGTTCTTGTTTGTGTTATAAATGTTGTTTCCTGTTCCTTTTTTTTTGTTATGATCTATGGCGTCATTATTTAGGTAGGAGACATTTCTTTTTGATCCCTCTTTATATGTCCTATAGATACTTGAACTACCTATCAATTCTGTGGCCATCACTTAGATTGCCTACCGTGGACGAATTCGATAAACAAAGAAACTGCCCCTGGATTGAGCCAATTCCTTTATTTGAAAATCTGGAACTGTCTTCTTGGTGGGTCCGGGAAAATTTCTTTGTTAATGCTGCACCATCCAGAACCCTAAGATTAGAAAAAACTTCTCAATCAAGGACTGAACTCTCATAGTGACACACAGTTATACAATCTACATATTAATAGTTACCAAGTTAACTAAATCCCTTATTTTAAATTCTCATTGCAGTTGTGGTCTTCCCCAATTAGCTAGTTCTGCTCAGATTCTACTTATCAAGTAGAACCTGAGCAGATTGCATTGGATTCATTCATCAGGCAGTTTGTTAGGTGAAAGAAAAAGGGTTTATTCATCAAGCTATCACAATACAAATTTACAAGACTTGTCATATAACTAGGCTTACCATATGTCCCAGTTTGACCGGGACTGTCCCAGTTTGAAGGTATGGTCCTGGCCAGTTTGTCATTTTGTCCCGGTTATTTGGTAAAAATTTAAAAGTGCAGAATAGACGCAGTACAAAAATTGCAGCCTCGTAAAATGGCAATTAGGCAACATGAATACCCCACTTTGACTCTGGCCTGTACGCTGCATCGCAAGTCATTGTTGAGCATGCACAATCTTAGTTGAGTTTAGATTGCGAGTCAGTGTTTCTTTTCGGTGTGTTTTTTACTTCATTAAATTAATTTAACCCCAAAATGCCAAAAAGAAATTGTGTGTTTATGGATGAATTAAAAAAGGATTATCTGTTTTTGAAAAAAGCTTGTGGTCATATTGACAAAATGAAATGTGAATGGTGCTCTTCAGAATTTTCTGTGGCTCATGGTGGGCGTTCGGACATAAAAAATCACTTGACATGTGCGAAACATAAGGTTAGTCTAGCAGCGGCAGGAACTTCCTCAAAGATACTGTCATATTTTAAAGGTGCCGATCCAAGTGACAAAGAATTTTTAATAGCTGCTAAAGAAGCAACTATCGCATTTCATGTTGGTATTCACAATCTCAGCTTTAAGTCTGCCGATTGTTCATCTAAATTGATATCAGTTTTTTGAAACAAAGTTTAGACTGGGTAGAACAAAATGTGATGATGTCATTGTTAATGTGATTGAGCCACTGCTGTTTCAGCAAGTTTGTGAAGATTTAAACAAAACAAATTTTGTGACGATATCAAATGATTCTTCCAACAGGAAAGAAATCAAAACTGTGCCATGTGTTGTGCGGTATTTTGCACCAGATTGTGGAGTAAAAGTTAAACTTTTAGACTTTCAATCAGTTCCCGATGAAACTGCAGAAATACTGACAAACTATTTAATGTCAGTTATGAAAACTCATAATATAACAAAAAAAATTATTGGATTTTGTGGAGATAACTGCAATACCAATTTTGGGGATATAAAACGGAGAGGAGAAAACAATATTTACAGTCGATTGAAGAAGGAACTAGGAAGAAATATTGTGGGCACTGGTTGCAGTGCTCACATCGTTCACAACTGTCTTCGAACTGCAGTTGATGTTCTACCTATCCAAAATAGAAGCTTTAGTAGTCAAAATTTATAAATATTTCCACATTTATATGGTTCGAGTCACTCAACTAAAAGCGTTCTGTGAATTTGTAGATGTAGAGTATAAAAAGGTTCTTCAACATGGCAACACCCGTTTTCTTTCGCTACTTCCAGCTATTGACAGAATACTTGAAATTTATGAGTGACTGAAATCATATTTTATTTCACAAGAACACTGTCCAGTGATGATAAAACAGTTCTTTGATAATGATTGTGGTGAAATGTATTTGTGGTTTGTGCACAGGCAACTCAAATTGTTTAACAAATCTATCTTGATTATGGAAATTACAAAAGCAAGTGCAACAGATATTGTCATTGAACTTAGAAAATTAAAAACAAATCTTGAGGAAAGGCATGATAATAAATTTATACCTCAAGAAGCAAAAAAGCTTTTCAGAATACTGGAAAATAATGGAAGTATTAATATAAATACAATACTACAAGAGTTTACAAAATTTTATGACCGATGTCTTTCTTACATTGAGCTTTGGGAAAACAGTTTTGGTGGAGCAGAATCTTTTACTTGAATAAACAACAATGAATTAACTTGGTCGAAAATTGAAGCTTCAGGTGAAAAAATTAATGAAACTCTTGCATATAATGCAATAAACATGGATGAACTGTTTGATGAAGTGGTGATTGCAAAAGCTTTTTGGTTGGCAAACTACGACATTTTGAAAAATACAAGTTGCGAAGAAAAATGGATACAACTATTCAGTCATTTCAAAGAAAAGAACATTTCATTGCCCAATCTTGTCTAAATTATAGAATACATTTTCAGCCTGCCAGGCACATCTTCACCTGTTGAAAGGATATTCTCAATAATGAATACCATATAGTCTGAAGAAAGAGGTAGAATGGCTGAATCAACAGTAAAAGCTGTATTACGCTGCAAACTTAATAGTGAACTAAATTGTAGTGAATTTTTCGATGCGATTAAAAATAACAAAGAATTTTTAAAGAAAGTTCATGCTAGTGATAAATATTAATAACTTTTTAATAATAAGTTATGTTCAGTTAAGAGTAATTAAAAATTATTACTACGAAATGTTGTTTTTTATTAACCACTCCATTATTTAGCCTTTTGAATCATAAGTACTTAGCATAGAAGGCATTACTTTCTGTTTTGAGCAAACTCTCAAAAATGTCCCGGTTTGATAAAAAAAATTTTATGGTAAGTCTACATATAACTAAAGTAAATCTTTCTTCTAAGTTAACAGACTTAACTATACACAACTTCAGTATTCTTAGTTGAATTCTACCATGAGACAATATTAATTATGAATCAATTCACTGATCTCTAACAATCGGATCTACAATTTCTCTCAATGCTTAACTTATCAAACTTCAAGCATTACTAAACTATAACATACTACATACAAATTAACACCACACTATATCAGAATTCACTCTCAGAGATAAAACATTCTGGTATCAGGCTAAGCTCTAAAGTCCTGTTTCATATCTTATATAGGTCCCACCAATGAATAATTTTGCACATTATTACACACAAAGTTCTTTTATACACACAAAGGAAACTAAAAGATTCGTATGTTACCGGGACTTTCGGACTTTATCGGGTCTATCTCTTGATCCTTACAATTCTTTCCATAGATCATTCCTTCTTCTTCTTCACAGTTGTTTTTTCGATGGGCCAGCCTGGAACTCACAATCATGAATTATCCTCTCCGATGTAGATGAGAACAGCTCTGCTTAAGTTGGTCCACATGGTCTAGCATGACAATCAGCTTGCATTGATTCTCCCGCTTTACTGACGAAATGCCCGCATTTGGCTCGCTACTCAGCCACATAACTACGTCTAGACATCATTCTGTTGACCGCTCTCACATATTCATCTCAGGGAGTTACTCGAGCTTGGCCCCCTAGAGTGATCTGCACCGAAGTTGAGAGAGAAGAAAAAAGCCTACAAGAGAGCGCAAGCTAGCGGTGTCAAGCTTTTTATATCGTACCTTGAGCGGTGCTCCTACAGCATCATACCTTTCCGCTCGGCACTACTCCTTTGCACACGGTTCCGATGCTTCTCCTCGCGTCTCCTGGGAAACTCCTGCGCGCAACTTACTCCATGCATACGTGACTGCCGTGGGACATGTTACTATTCCGAATGTCTCATTTGCAAACTTTGAACTCACTTTTACATACTAACATAATTCTCATAAAATTTTCTTCCATTGTTAAATTTACAAGAACAGGTGATATTTTCTTACATAGAATAGTCCAATATTTTTTAAGTAATTAACATCTCTACTTATATACAAGTATTTCTCTCAGTGTTTTGATGCTTGTAAAATCCTGAATGAGATATATCACAACGAAATCTCTTCATTAAAGATTTAACATTGGGGATCTAAATAACAGAGTAGGAAATGATTGTCAGACATACAAAAATATTTTCGGAAATTTGGACAAAAGAGCAAAGCTAATAATAATGGCAAATACCTGTTTGATTTCTGCTCAGGACACGGACTGTTTATTACTAGCACCATGTATGTACCAACATAAAAATGTGCACAAATTCACATGGAGAGAAGAGGAAAGAAATAAGAAAAGTCTCATTGACTATGTTATTCTTTCTTTTAAGGTTAAACGGTGATCAGTATTCATATTTATGAATTTAGGGACACAAAACACATGTGTTGAAAAGATTATTTTATTAATTATTAACAAAATAACAACTTGATGTTTTGACCCCGGTCATCATCAGAAGGATACATGTGTATAGGAACCAAGCTACATGTTGTTGCAATCTATATAGATAAATTCAATGTACGTTGTTAACTAATCTTTTTCGTAGCCTGACCTCTAGTGATAAAAATAAATAAATAAATAAATAAAAACGAGGTGCTTAAGGGTCAAATCTGTATAACTGAGAGGAGACCTCTACATAGCCTTTAAAGGAATGTGGACAACTGACCAGGGCTACTGACCTACTGTCCAATCCTTACCTTCTTGTGGTGCACCCAGCTGGGTATCTACTTGGATACTGAACAAATGAGGATGGGCTGGCAATTTGGGATTTAGCCGACCAAATTGTATTCTTATTGGCTTAAACCAAAATACAAAATGATGGTACAACATGACAAAATTTCATACTGGCTGGGGCGTCGCCCCGTTAAACAAGGTCCCCGTTGTTTTCGCCAGGGAACCAGGGCGAACTGCAAAAAGTCAGCTACAAATCTGAAAACACACCCCAACTCAACATCACCAGAGTTAAAAATCGGTACTATCAACATAAGAAGCCTGAATGGCAAAGAAATGGAGGTAGCTGAGGAATTAGATAAGTACCAGATTGACATAATAGTGGCGAATGAAACAAAAAAGACAAAAACTGGTGAGATCTTTTGAGCAATAAATACAAAATGTTATATTCAGGCAATGACAATCAAGGAAAAGAAGAAGCAGCCATAGTAATCAACACAAAATACGTCGCTAATCTTCTTGAATGGACAAATATGAGAATGGGGAACTGGACAATGAGACTTATTTGTGCCTATGGTCCCATGGAAGGTTCTACTAAGGTAGAAGTGGAGGAATTTTTTGAGGCTTTAGAGAAAGCAACTGACACAATTAAAAAGGAAAGGTTGGTCCTTGTTGGGGATCTAAATAGCAGAGTAGGAAATGATTGTGAGACATACAAAAATATTTTTTGGAGAAAAGAGCAAAGCTAATAATAATGGCAAATATCTGTTGGATTTCTGCGCAGGACATGGACTGGTTATTACTAACACCATGTTCCAACATAAAAATGTGCACAAATTTACATGGAGAGAAGAGGCAAGGAATAAGAAAAGTCTCATTGACTGTTATTGTTGATAGTGATGTTTTCTCCCTGGTGCAGAACACCAGAGTGTACAGAGGATTTGAAATTGGAAGTGATCACTACTTAGTCTTCAGCAGGATAAAATTGAATTTCATATTGAAAAGAATAACATGTAAGATCGTTTTAAAGCGAATAAAAGTTGAGAAGCTCTCAGATGTGCACTGTAGACTAAAATACACAAAGATTATTGAAGACAAAATGAAAGAGTTTGAGAACAGGAATCAAACCTTGGAGATTCAGTGGCAAGTCTTGAAGAAAGCCCTGATTGATTCAGCTAGAGGCATGTGGTAAGTTGTCTGCAAGGACAGAAATATTAGAACTCCACGGTGGACACAGGAAGTTAAAGAGGCAGTGAAGGAAAAGAAGAAAGCATATCAAAAGTTCCTGGCGAATAAGTCAGCTTGTGCTCTTAGAGAATACAGAGACAAATGTAAGAAAGCTAAACACTGTGTAAAACTAGCTAAACAAAAGTCATAGAAGGATTTTGGCAATATAGAAATATAGAAAATAAATATCAAGAAGGTGGCAAAATATTCTGGAGGTTGGTGAAAAAGCTTAGGAATGGAGGAAAGAGTGCTGTAAAAGGAGTTAGAGATGATAAACGTGACATGAAAACGGGAGAAAAAGATATCCTTGAAGTATGGAGTAATTACTTTGAAAAACTGCTAAATGAAACAAGCAGTGATGAACAGCACAGTGGTAAAAAACACTGACCAGGCATGCAGTCAGGAATACGTATCCATACTTGAAGTAGAAAAAGCCATCAAAGGCTTGAAATGTGAAAAGGCAGCAGGAGTAGATGATATTCGACCAGAAATGCTGAAGGATGAAGGTATAGAAGTCCTACAATGGCTTCACTGCATAGTTCAGAAGACCTGGACAGATAGACACATTCTGATGATTGGAGTAGAGTTCTCATAGTACCCATATATAAAAAGAGAAATAAAACTGAATGTGAGAATTACAGAGGTATTTCCCTACTGAGTGTTCCTGGCAAGATCTATGCAAGTATACTTGAGAAACGGTTGAGAAGAATTGTGGAAGAAAAGCTTGGTGAAGAACAAGCTGGATTCAGGCCAGATAAAGGCTGTCATGATCAGATCTTCACTTTACGACAAATAGTTGAGAAAGCATGGGAATATAACAAAGATCTGTATTTAAGTTTTGTGGATCTGGAAAAGGCATATGACAAGGCACCAAGAAGGAAGCTATTCAATATGCTACAGTTATATGGTGTCAATGGGGCATTATATCAAGCATTACTTAGTCTTTATTTGAGTTGTAAGTCAGCAGTTAGAATTGAAGGAAGTACAGGAAGATGATTTAATGTTAAATCTGGTGTCAGACAAGGATGTACATTATCCTCTTTGTTATTCATTAAATATATTAATCACATTATGAAGGAATGTGGTATTAAACCTGATATCAAAATTGGAGATGTTAATGTCAGCTCTTTGCTTTATGCGGATGTTGCTATACTTCTAAATAAATCCGCTACAAGTCTGCAAGATTCTCTGACTAAATTGAATAGCTGTTGTAATAGATATGGTATGAAGGTCAGCAATAAAAAGACAAAGACAATGAAAATAGGTAGAATCATTGAAAATGTCAACTGTGTTGTGAATGGAGAACCTGTGGAACAAGTAAAACATTTCAGCTACTTAGGCATGATTTTTACTGAAGATGGTAACTTAAATATAGAAATAGACAACAGAATCAGCAAAGCTGGTATGGTGGGAAGTCAATTGAATAAATTCATATGGAATAAGAGAGAAATTAGTCGGAACACTAAATTAGCTGTATACAAGACAGTGTTCAAACCAGTTTTAACTTATGGATCTGAGAGCCTGGTCAGAAGTAAAACACTTGACCAAAGACTAGAGACTGCAGATATGAGAGTTCTGAGAAAGATTAGGGACATGAACAGATAGCATCAATGGCAATATCATATTAAAAATGAGGATATTAGGAAAGACCTTGACATTGTCAGCATCCAGGAATGCATTAGCAGAGCTAATCACAGGTGGTATGGTCACTTAAACAGAATGGGCGAGGAAAAATTATAAAACAGGTGTTCTCTGCCAGACTGACAAAATTAAGTTTTAGATTTTATTTGGGAAAATAAATAAACTGACTAATTATATGAAGAGCCAAAGGCTTCAATTCAGTGACGTGAAATTATTTAAGTTAAGGGATATTACATCCCATATTGTTTCATAGCCGAATAAGAAACTCAAAGAGTTTCATGCCGAATATAGAAACTATATAAAGTTCAGCGAGTCCAAGCGTAAGCCAATACCTGGACAGTGCAACACCAAGACAACGCATAGCCCACCTGGTAGTGCAACACTGGGGCAACTCATAGTAAGGGTGGAGCAAGCTCCGATCACTGTTCTTGGTATTTACCCATAATATGAAACCCAGCTCCTAGGAGCTGTATTACTGTTCTACATTATGAGAGAAGGTCACTACCCAGACTAGTTTCAACCTTTATTGAGGTCTCATCAGTGAGTTGGTAGACCTAGATAATATAATACCAAGTTTGTAGCAAACAGAACTTACATATCCTAGTGTAAGAATTGCATGTGTCCTAATAGATTATTAGGACACATGCAATAAAGAAGGTGTCCTAATAAATTACTAATTATATGAAGAGCCAAAGGCTTCAATTCGGCGACGTGAAATTATCTAGGTCTACCTACTCACTGATGAGACCTCAATAAAGGTTGAAACCGGTCTGGGTAGTGACCTTCTCTCATAATGTAGAACAGTAATACAGCTCCTAGGAGCTGGGTTTCACATTATGGGTAAATACCAAGAACAGTGATCGGAGCTTGCTCCACCCTTACTATGAGTTGCACCAGTGTTGCACTACCAGGTGGACTATGAGTTGCTCTGGTGTTGCACTATCTAGGTATTTGCTTATGCTTGGACTCACCAAACTTTATACAGTTTCTATATTCGGCATGAAACTCTTTGAGTTTCTTATTCGGCTATGAAACAATATGGGTTAATATCCCTTAACTTAAATAAATAAACTGAAGGTTTTTTTTTAAGTCTGCTTATATTTACTAGTATTATTTTGGAACCTCCATGAAGTCCAAATATTTATCATAGAAGGTTCACATTAGCCATTAATTCATACATTACGTATCATATCTCTTTCCCTGAAACTCATTCACTGAAAAAGCATCCTGGGAATTGATTCCACTCAGCCAAAACTCTTACATAAATCTTCCAAGGATAATCTCTTGATCTGTATCTTGTTATGTCAGGTATTGGACCATTTTCAGCATCTACTCGATAAGATCTCTTTAGTAACCTATATGTTTCCACCCCCCCTCCTTTTCTATCTGTCACCAAAATTTTGTAACTGATGATATCCTGTATACCTGTTCTCAACCTTATCAAATGAGAGAGTATCTAGCATTTAGGTGTCACACTGAGCATATTCCTTTCCATTCTTCTCTAGATAACTTTCAGTTTGTGAATCACATTTTGAGTTAAGTTCCAAATTTTACTGCCATATGTAATTACAGGTGAGACACGCTGATCAAAACATTTCTCCTTCAAACTAATGGGAATATCACCTTTGAGAATACCATTCATCTTCCCAAAAGCAATGCAACTAGATGTAACCTTTTTTGTTTCTTCTATTTGTCTATCTTTCATTTTTATGATTTGTCCCAGATAAACATCTATCCTCTCCATGATGAAACATTTCAATATAATTCTTTTATATATATATATTAAGCTGTCATTCATCATTAGTTACATTTTATTTAAATTCATCTTCAACCCAATTTGAGCTAATTCTCTTAATTTTATTTCTAGGTCTTCTGCATCTTCTGCCAAGAGAAAAATATCTCTAATCAATGGAAAATTTTCATTTTTCTTATGCAGTTTAATAACATAGGTGGCATGGCATGACTATATACAAGGGGGAGGCTGAAAAGTTCTGATAAACACCTAGAACAAAAATTATATTAAACAACTGATATAACCACAAGAAAGAAAAAGAACACATTATTACAATTTGATGAAACATGGGGTTAAAGTGTTTTAAGATGTTTTCTTTCTTGTGATTATATCAGTTGCTTTAATATCATTTTTCTTCAAGGTGTTTAGCAGAACTTTCCAGATCCCTCTTATATATATTTCAAGGTATCTATGTATGCTTCTCATATATCCTGTTTCTGGAATAGCTGAGGTTCTGATGAAGTTAAATGTTTTTCAAAGTCCTAAAAGTCTAAACAGGGGTTTATTATATTTGTCTTTTCCATAATTTGCTTAAGACACAAATAAGATCAATGTCACTGTAATTACATCTAAATACTGCTACTCCTCTGACTACATACATGCGAGCAATTGCAATATACTGTTATCCATTACATTTGTAAATTTTTTTTTTTTTTGTATGTTGCTGGTAATAAACTAAACGGGCCTATAATTTTTAATACAGGTAACCCTGTTTTACATGAAAAATGAGTTCCAAGAAATTTCTGTGTTAAGTGGGAAATGTCATTTTTTAAGTCCTCTGACTTTTTTATTGATTGATCATTTTTTAAAAAAATTTTTTATATGTTGAGAGCTTTATTCATTATCGTGAATAAGGTGCATGTCGATGAGTATAAATTTTTTTTATTTAAATCTTCGATCCATGCAGTTAGTTTCACTCTGAGAATGAGTGATTTTCTTTGCTGAGAAGGGAGTAACATTTTCACCTGCAGACCCAATGCTTCTTTAATTATATCCTTATCTTTAAATATTGTTCTTATGGTTGACTCTTAATTTAAATTCATGTGTGATGTCGAAAATCTTAAAACCAGACTCGAGATTTTGCATGACTTTTAACTTTGTATCAAATTGATAACAGCATGCCTCTTTTTATGGGTCAGTTAACCTCCTTGTTGACTTTCCTTTGCAGGGTCTTACTGTTATGTTTAATAAAGGTGCAAATTAAACTTGTAATAACTAATGTACATGTGGAAACGATAGCATAATAAAATGTATCAAACCAACATCTCCGTACCTCTGTTTCTAAAGTTTGTCATGAAATCAATTACGAATTTTGAACTCACAGATAGGAGGTGATGTGCTGGGTAATGTGCCATACACATGGCACACGTTCACAATCACTTGACAAAGTATAGATATTGGCATAGCATATATGTATACAGTGACAGAAAAATAATGCATAAAAACAAATCCACGTAAATCAGGGTTGCATAAATTGGTGGTTACCTGTATTGCTCGGTACAGCATTCCATTTATCCTATATAATTGGCATTTTGAAAAGCTTTTCTCTGGGTCTCACCTCAATAAATAATTTCTCAAAGCCCCTTTTTCCAAAGTAATCACTTAGTAAATGAACTATTTCTTCTGCTTCTGTCACTTTCCTACCATCAGCACTGAGTAAAGTTATCTTTCCATAATCATTCTTTTTCTTGCCATGTAGCAAAAAATTCTTTTGGATTTACTTTGGCCTGCTTAGCTAATTTCTCTCAAATTCTGATTTAGCCTTCCATACCATACTAGTTAAACTTCTTGCTTGTGCTTTATATGCTCATGGGAATGCTCATCACCCTGTTGTTTATATTCCTTCCACAATGCTTTCTTGTTTTGCAGCTCCAGCTTTATATTGCTAGTCATCCACTTAATCCCAATTCAGCTTCCCCTCCTAACCCTGGGTATGCATTCTGATACTGCCTTGTTCAAACAATCCTTGACTGCTTCCCGTGCATTAATGACGTTCATTCCATGTAGTTTCTTATGCCATGGCACTGCTCCAAGTTACCTGCTAAGTTTGTCATAATTGCCTTGTAGTGATGCATAAACCCTTTCTTGACTGAAATTTCCACATGTTGAGCAACCTTCCAGGACAAAAACTGTATGGTCTTTCCCCAATCAGGGTAGAGTTGCTACTGTAGTTGTAGATAGATCGTCTCATGCCATTACCAGATCCAACACTCTAGAATCATTGGCTCCTTCCATCACAGCTGATGCAGGTAATTATCCCTTAGTAACTGTATCAATTCTATTTCTGTTTTGCATGTACCCTTTCCTCCTTCCAATCTATATCACCATAGTTGAAGTCACCCATGATAATTGTTCAGCCTGCACTTGTTGTGCTAATTTGCTGATGCACGTAGTCCATCAGCAAATTCTTCTTCACATCTTCTTCTTCTAGACCCTCAAGTCTATAGCAGCAACCAACAATATATTTTGTCCTATCACACCAACAGAATGCCTCAAACGAACCATTTCTATCAGATCTACACACTTTCTTAACTTCTAATTTTGTTGGTTGAAGTTCTTCAGCTATTATTAATAATACCCCCTCCTCCTGCCCTATTTATGACACCTCCAAGGAGTCCGAAGACTCATTGATGGAGAACACCTACACTACAACTCTCCATCTCCACCACTACATTGAACCTCTATCTTCTCTGAAAATACAATATCCATTACATTCTATCCCTGTAACTACATCATTCTCTGACAACCAGATCTCGTTATGCCAATAATTTTTGGCTAATACCAAAAACAACTCTCCTTTACTTCTGATACTTCAGGCATTCATGTACATGCATTTCAACATCTTCTTGGGTCCACAGTTATCCTTGCATAATGTCTTTACCTGACCATTTAGATTCGAAACCTGGAAAACGCACCCAGCTCTTTACAATCATTCCTACACTCATATATCCTAAGGGTGGCTATTTCTGCATCATTCTTGCACTCACATTCATTTGTCCCAGAGGTGGCTAGACACATACTTGATTGCTTACCCCCCCCCCCCAATTTCTTTAGTTTCCCTGGTTTTGCACTTCCAAACTCTCACTGAAATAACACTTTCTCCAAGTGCCTAACTCCAAAACCATTTAAGTGCAGTCCATCATGTATATATGGGTACTTACATTCATCAAATTCACTCCAAACATCTATAAACTGCACACCGTTCCTCCTGCACAATCTTCTCATTTACTCGTTGGTAATCATGGCCCTTCTCAATTCTGTCCTATCATACCAAGGCAGCAGACTCACAAATCTATACTTTCTTACTCTTTATGTTTGCTTCTTCTAACTCTTTCATATCTTCTCTCACTGTATATTTCTCACCTTTCAAATCCTTTGTGCCTGCCAAAACAATTAACTCATTTGCTTCTTTCTTTTGCAAATTTACAGCTTCACCAACATCCTTTATCTTCACACCTGGAAAACATGCTTTCATCACTTTCTCATTAAATATCTCTTATCAGCAAATTTCCATAAAATACTATCTCTTTTCTCCCAGTTTCTTGTACTTTTATGCTTTTCCCATTCAGTCTTTTTTTTTTTTCATTCTCTGTCTTTCTGTACCAAATGCCAATTGTTTCTCCAGTCACTCAAGCTCATGTTTTCTTCTATGAAGGAGTCCACCTAAATGTGCAATTTCTTTCCGTGCTGTCATCTCCTCATTCACATTATGATTTTCAATCACTTCCTTCAAACTCTCATTCGTATTTTGTGAATTATCACTCACTGCATCTGCTACATTCTCCACAACATTTCCATAATCCTACCTTATATCCATAACATCAGTCACTTCATTCTTTCACTCCAACATGACTCGTATTTCTTACATTTGCTTATGAAACTTTTCTGACAAATATTCTTTCCATATAACCTAAGCTGATGAATAGTGGCCAGTGGGATGATGTAACAGTTTCAAACTTCATGTCTGTAAATTATACTTGATAAAATATATATATTTTTAATCCTTTACCCAAGTGTGAGCAAACAAAAATTTGCACGTGTAGCATCTTCATGATCAGGCTACTAGTACAAAGAGGCTGTTGGCTTCACATTATACTATCTCAGTTTCCCATAATGCATGACATATTTCCTTTCAGACATGTATACTGCCATATGTAATGGATAAGGTAACTAGACCAGTTATGACCTTTATTGAGGTCTCATCAATGTGGATAGATGATGAGAGCTAAATCAATGCAGAAGTCATATTTTCCATATACAAGTAGCAAAATGGCATATCATGTCATTCACTTACTCTGGAAGCATGCATGCGTACACACACACAAATAACAATAATTAGTTTGCAATCTAATCAAAAACATGATGGTCAGGTCTTCAATTTTATTTTATTTTATTCCAATTATACTAGATCATGTAACTTTCACATGAGAGAAACTATATGTTTTGCAATATAGACAACACATTTCACAACACACACACACACAAAAAAAGTCTTTTTATGATACACCTGTAAGCAAGCGTATGTTCCAATAAATTGCCCTTATTTATGCTGTAAGCATTTATTAAGCCTCTGCACATCATTTTGTGTTATTATATTAATTCTTATGGTAAAAAACTGCTTTGCTATTCATTATGCACCCTCATCAACAATTACTCAAAACTTATCTACTAATCAGCACAACTGTCATTCTCATACATAAAAACTGAAAATGAATATAAGAATGATGCACAAAAATTAAAGCTTTAAGTTAATTATAATAAATCAATCAATGCGGAAAATAATTTTAACAAATGTTTACCTCACTATTTCTGGAGTGATGATTATGAGATCTTTCAACATTACTGTGACTTCTGTAGCGAGATCTTTCAGGAATACGAGTGTGATGACGAGATCTCTCTGCACTGCTGTGATTAAAGTGACTAGGTCTTTCAACATTACTTTGGCTACAATAATGAGATCTGAAGGAAGAGTTATGATTACAGGATATTTGATTATTACTACATGACCTTTCTGGAAAGCGGCTATAACTAGTTTCCATTGTGTCCAACATGCTGTACATAATGGGTAAGGTAATATCTCTGTAATCGAAACTGGAATTTACCTAAAAATGTTGAGAGGCACAACACGCAAAAAAAGACTTAACTCATTTTCATTCGCTGAGTCCAACTGTTTATCTCTTGATGAATACATTACAAAATTAGCCATGCTGCGAAGTGAGTTCGAAGAGAGATTTAGTGATTTTCGTAACCAACAGTCTTCTTTAGATTTATTTTCAATGCCATTCAGTGTCAATGCTGCCGAAATGCCAGGTTCAGTACAAATGGAGCTGCTTGAACTCCAAAACAACTCTCCTTTGAGAGAAAAATTATTCAATGTGCCCTTGCTTACATTTGACAAAGACTACATTTCTGAGGACACATTCCCTAATCTTTGCTGGCATGCTTTGAAAATGTGCACTTTGTTAGGAAGCACATACTTATGTGAGCAGTTCTTCTCCAGAATGAAGCATGTGAAGTCCAAGACGAGAACTCAGATTACGGACAACATCTCGAGAATACTCTGTGCATAGTGACTTCCAACATTGATGCCAATATCGACAAGCTGGTCAAGGAAAAACATTGCCAAGTTGCCCATTGACATTGTAAAAAATGAATGTTTTCTTCATTAAATTATCTTTTTTCAAGTATTGATTGTATTTACTTATCAAGGACCCGACTCCTACCTATGCTCTTAAAACTGAGTTTGTTTATTTTTATAGGATTCCTTGTGAATCTGGAAAGCATCTTACACTTCTAAATACTGCAGTATAGCTTAATGGCCTGCAGGCTTCGTTGAAATTTTTAATGCAGCCTGCACTGTCTGAAAGGTTGAAGACCCCTGCTTTAGACTATCGGTTCCAACCGGTGGTACGTATATTCCCGGGAGGAGCACATGCTGGGCCGTTCAGGGGTACATGAAAAATAATCAGTAATGGTGGAAAAACAAGTAAAGTAAATTATTTTACGTTAAGATAGGCACTGAACAAAAGTGTCAGTATTTAAAAACAAGGGGTACAATTTATATAAATGGGTTTAAAAGGGGTATGCAAGTGGAAAAAGGTTGGGAACCACTGCTTTAGACCATAGGCACTCACTGTGAGCTTCCAGATGTAGATGTAGGTTTCTGTGATTAAGCAGTTCTGTGGGTAGTTTTCAGTATTGAGATGACATATTAATATAAAGAGTTTATTAAAAATAAACAATTAAAAAACACAACATGTTTTGTTCATCGTAAGACTTACATCATTATGGGTAATGGTATATAAACACTTAACGCAACAAATGCTTATTGACAATTAATTACATGAGATATTTTTTTATAACTTCGCAACTGTCAAATAATTGAGAAACCTGAATACAAATGATATATTCGTTACTGTATGCGTGTTGGAACATTGCTAGTTGTTGCCACATTCTGTAGCTCATAAGTGGCATCCAAGGTAGTTACATTTTTGATGAAGGCAGACCACACTTGATGTAAAATCAAGCCTTGATTTTTATTGCACTCTGTAGGGGTCTTAAAGGTTCAAAAGGATGAACAGATACTGAAACGAGTCCAGAGATGATTATCTAAGGTGGTTCCTAATCTATTTCAAAATATTCACTTATAACTATGTAATCAAAATAGTTATACTGCTGAATACTATTGATGAATGTAATACATCCTGTATTGTGTACACACTAAAGACCACTTCCAAGAGTGAAAAGTAATAACTGATAAAAATTGATGAGTTTAACAAATAAGAGGCCAAAGTAGCAATGAAAGAATGTTGCACTATCACAGAGTACAGTCCCATCTTCTCCCATAAGGATATTCCAAGAAATGATAGGCATACACCGAATGAAAATACACTGCTTGGAAAGAAGTCGACCCCCCCCATGAGCAAGGTGCATCATGCCATGTTATGAGTCATGTGTTTGTAGCCAGTATAAATTGGAGGAATATGATGCTCTCAAGTCACTGCAACTGTGTCTGGGTGAAATGGCTGCAAGAAAGAAGATGACAGTGTTTAAAAGAGGCATTGTGATAAAATGCTAAGTTGCAAGCCTACCTGTTAAGCAAATTCTTGACAAATTGGGCCATCCCAGGTCAACAATCAGTGACACCATACAGGGATGGAATCAACTGTAAGTGCAACAGCAATGGACTCATCACACTCAACTTGATTGTAGGGTGCTACAAAGGATAATATGTAAAAACCACCATTCATCGGCTGGCACATTTGCAAAGTTCTGGGCATTGACTGGAACTGAATCTGCATTCAGAATCGAGGCTCACAACATGGGTTTCCATGATAGGACTGCAATATGCAAGCCCCATATTACCTGAACCAACATGCAGCGTCATCTTCAGTGGCGCAGAGAGTGTGTACAGTGGGACAGTGGAAAGCTGTGCTATAGAGTGACGAATCATGCTACACATTCTACTGAGCAGATGGAGGTGTGGGTGTGGTAGATGCTCAGTGAATGTCTTTTACCAGAATGCGTAATCTCAACTATAAAATTCAGAGGTGGCAGGGCAGTGTGATGATATGGTTCTGTTTTCCTGGTTTGGCCTCAGACCTCTGTTTGTGGTGCCATTAACACTGACTCCAAGAGGTATCTAAACATTCTGGCAATGCAATGTTTCCTACTTTGTAGCATTTCTACAGAACTGACTATTGTCTCTTTCAGCAAGACAATGCACCATGTCATAAGGTTGCTGTAACTGCATGGTTTATGGTTACATGAACATCACCACATTTGACTGGCCTCCACAGAGCCCTGATCTCAACCCTAATGAACATCTGTGAGATGAACTGGAGCATTGGGTGAAGTCAGGGGATGTCTGCCCCACAATGTAAAGGTCCTCATTACATGCCTACAGGAAGAATGGTCCAAAATTGCCGTCGATCACTATCATATGCTTGTGGAAAATATGCCCTGTAGGATTGCTGCAGTCATCACAGTGAAAGGAGGTCCTACATCTTATTAAGATGGGTACCTGGCTGTTTGTTTCCCACACTATGGTGTCTGTTGCCTTCTTTCCAAGCAGTGTATATAACATAAGAATAATAACTTATGCCATCCCTGTTATTTATTTACTTATGTAAAATAAATAAATAGTTTACCTTTTTCTTTGGTGAGGGTGTAACTGATCTACTTCTTGTATGCCAACGATTTGGTGCTTTCGGTGGAACTTTAATGGGCAACCATTCAAACTGTAACCAAACATTTAAAAACAGATGAAATAGATAAAATAATTAGTGAAAATTGTTAGTCTATATTTTGCAATATTTCTTACATAACAAAACATATGTTTTTGACATAAAGCAAAAAAATATGGGTGCATGACCAAGTATTAAACAAGATTAAACCAAGTATATAATTTCTTGGTATCTTTAATTTATGGGTGCACAACCTTTTTTCTTTAAGGATTACATTACTAAATTAATCTTTGGTTATGGTCTATCAAGCCAATTTAGCCAATGCATTCTTTTATATTACAACCACTACCACCAACAATGACAAAACTCATTCACTCTCTTGCTCCTTCTTGTAGAAAATGCTATACAGTTTTTTTTTTTAATAATTATTTACATGACAAAAATAATATATATATATTACACCATCTTCTCTTTTCTCAAAAAAAGCAATGGGGGGGATGTCCATGGTTATTATAACCAGCTAGACATGTACAAAGTATTATTATTTATTTTTTAAAATGATATTAACTCAAAATGTCATACTAAACAAAATAAACCATGAATTTATTAAGTCTGCTGATATTCTGTTGGATATAGCATTGCCAGAATACAAAATAACATACTAACCAAATTACCATAGTTCCTTATATTTTCTAAAATTATACTGTAATTAAAAATGCTTCAGATTATAACCAGATATGCTTAAACTGTGATGGAATTTTTTTTTCTATTGCAATTCTCAACTGAAACATGAAAATGAAAACTAATGTCCTAGTGAGCACTCTCTGCAGTCAGCAATATATGATGCCTCTGACAAAATTACAAGTTTGACTGAAGGTAGCCTTAGAATTACAGCAGCTAATTTAATGAATAATACAGACATACTTTCTGAGATTTGAAGGAATGCTTCACTGACAATGCTGCAATAACTGACTCCAAATACAGTGCCTCTCTGATTTGTACAGATTTGTAACAATAGCTTCTGTGTTGGGCTACTACTGTTATTTATTTCAACTAACTATGTGTGACGAGAGTAGCCAGAGGATGGTCTGCTAAACCTGATTTGTCATGTGATGATAGCTTATGTATTTATGTAATTTAAGGAAGATGCTAATAGTTTTTCTTGGCATATGGCATTAATGCACTCCCAGATGTGAAAAGGATGAAGTTCTTGTGAGAATAAATAAGGGCTGCTACTTTGATGTGTACTTTAAAATATATTGCAAAGATTATATTTACACAGCATTTTAAAGTATTCCAGACATAAGGGATTGTGAGCAGTTGTTGCTATTTATTTATTTAGTGAATGATGTGTGTGTGTGTGTGTGTGTGTGTGTGTGTGTGTGTGTGTGTGTGTGTGTGTGTGTGTGTGTGTGTGTGTGTGTGTGTGTGTGTGTGTGTAGAAAGAGAGAGAGAATGAGTGAGTGAAAAAACATAAACAAGTACAAAAATCATACTCATTCAGGTTTAGCAGTTAAAAAAAAATAATACATATAAGTTCTGGGATAAGATAATATTAAACAATCCCTAACAACATGTTTAATAGCCTTGACTAAACTGCTAAAGACAAAAAGACTCAGCCCCTTTTCATTTATAGAGAATGTTTGCATCTCCAATGTCATATAACCTGAATTGGATAAATGTAGATCATTGATGCTTGCTAAGATGTCCTGTAATTTGATTCAGATAACAGTCTGAATTAAATTACTATGGCCTAATGATTAAGCTCTGGGAATAGTGACATCTAATCAGACATACATTCCAGCCAGTAAAGGTTTCAGGGTTCTATGAATGCCTCATCTGAATGACCAGCCAGGAAATCAAGAGATTTAGGCAGATCATCCAGATGTAAGTCTCTGTGAAGATGTGGGAGATCATCCAATTAAATATCAGTTTTGAGTAATTTTACTTCATAGGTTGCTTAAGGCTTTGTGTGTGTGTGTCATAGAGGATTGGGAAATATTACAAAGAGTTTGGGCCTCTAATAGGCACGTGAAGCACAATATATAGTCTCTTCCTGTCAGGTCAACTCCACTTTCCTTGGTGTGGCCTGTTTCTACAAAAAGGGTTATTTGGAAAAACCAGTAGGAATGCCTGCTACAAAGGAATACCTTCTTACTTGGAGGAAATGCCAAATAGACGAAATAGATGGTAGATGACCTTCATCACCTGGTGAAATACCACAACCTGGTTTATTGGAGGTCTGGAGGTTTTTATTAGGTTATCAGGTTGACATGGAAGAGATCTTTCATAGAATGGGAGAGGGGGTTGTAGAACAAGAGGCCACTGCTCTAAACTGTATAAGGAAAGTGTGAGCAGAGGAGTGAGAAGTAGGTTCTTTGCATGGAGAGTGGTTTTTAAGTGGAATGCATTGCCTGAGTGTATTGTGAATGTAGACACACTGAATCAGTTTAAGGCATGGCTGGATGAGCATTGTGTGAGATAGTATGCCTCCTATGATGAGTATCTAACTATATGGAGGTTAGATATTAACAATAATAATAATTATTATGGGAAAGGTAACTTTCCCATAATTATTATTATGGGAAAGTTTTGACCTTTATTGAGGTCTCATCAGTGGGAGCTAGACTCAGAAGAGATACCAAGGCTGAATTAATGCAGAAGTCATATTTCCCATATCTAAGCAGTAAAAAAGTGCATCATCTTATGATTAAAATTATCTGGATTAGACAGATGTAGAAAGTTTTTTCACTTGGTTACAAATCAAACTTACAAGAACTTATAGATTTGTTTAATCCTTTATCCAAGTGTAAGCAAACAAAGTTTGCATTGCACGTGAAGTATCTTCATACTAGGCTACTTATATATAAAGAGTGATGACTTCACATCAAATGCCTTAGTATTCCATGATGAAAAGTACATATCCTTTTAATACTTATATGTGAAATATATGACTTCTGCATTACTTGATATCTCTTCTTGGTCTGACTCTCACTGATAAGACCTCAAATAAAGGTAAAGGATGACCTCAAATAAAGATAAAAAAAGGTTTAGAACCCCCTGAAAACATTTATAATGTGAATGTTTTTACTGAATCAATGTATAGCAACTACAGCAGCTAATCCTGACAAAGCTACAAATATTAAAATAGCAAAACTTTTTGATTATTTTCTTAGCTGTTATATTTATAATAACAGTATACCTTGTCATTTAGGAAAAAAATAATATTGCCATGCCTGTCAATGTACACGTTCTCTAACCAGTTTGTTCTTACTTACAGGAGAAATTGTAAACACTCCTTGCATCCTAGATGGAGTTCAAATCCTATGTATTCTCTACCATGTGCATTATGTATAAAATAAATAAACTTAAAGTACAAGTCTATAAAACTTAAAGTACAAGAAAAACTTAAAGAACAACAAAATGTAATTTTATAATATAAAATGTATGTGAAATTGTAATGAAAGTTAAGTTATACAAGGAATGAGTTTATTAGTGATTAACTCTAATAACAATACAATATGTAATGGGTAGTTTTGTGTTTCTTAATTCCCCAAACTAGTCAGTATACTGTATAATTATTAGAATTAATGACTAATAAACCCACTTAAACTTAACTCATAAAATTCCATTGTTAGAAAAATAGTTAATAAAAATAAAATATAAATACCATGCAAACTTTTCCTTCTGTGTTTAACTTTAACTGATTCACAATTCTTTCAAGGATGATTTTTGCTAAGAAATAAAATAGCAACAAAAGATGGGAGATGCATAAAATTATATCAGGTTATACATAAGCAATGACAGAAAGTTCATTCTAAAATCATTTTTACTTAATCCTTTGGGGAATAAAGCAGTATGTATCATAATAAATTTAATTTAATTCTTTATCCAAGTGTAAGCAAACAAAGTTTACGCCTGAAAATATCTTCAGGATTGAGGTAAGGTGGTGCAACACCAAGCAACTCCGAGCAAAGGTGAACCAAGCTCTCATCACTCCTTTCAGTATCTCCCATAATGCAAAGCACATCTCCTTGTGGACATGTATACTGCTATGCATTAAGGGAAGGGCCACTACCCAGACCGGTTTCGACCTTTATTGAGGTCTCGTCAGTGGGAGGCAGACCCAAATGTGGAGATAATAAGGCAGAAGCAATAGGAGAGGTCATATTTACCTATACAAGTTGCCAACAGGTGTACCACCCTATTACTGAATTACCCTGGATTTAGAGAAAGATGTTGGAAGTTTATTTTGCACTTGGTTAGACTATAATAAATTTAGTTTAATCCTTTATCCAAGCATAAGCAAACAAAGTTTGTGCCTGAAAATATCTTCAGGACTGAGGTAAGGTGACGCAACACCTTACCTCAGTCAGTTGGTGGATTGCGAGTGGTGGAACCACTCACAATCCACCAACTGACTGCAACTACACCAACGCCATCTACCTCCGACCACCACCACTAGTATTTCCATAGACAATCATAAATATTCATGTCCACGGCAGGATTTGAACCCACAGCTTCTTGACTGGAGAGCGGACACACTAACCACTTGGTCAGCCAGACTGGCCAAAAAATAATGTGATCCCCCCAACAATTAGCGACCCGAAGGATCGAGCGTTGTTTCCCTCAGTAACAGGCTCACCCTGTCACTGAGAAGAATTCTCAGCGTTTGGCTCTAGCCTGTCACCTGAGGGGTAACAGCAACAGCCGTGCCTCAGTTAACTTCATGGGTTACAGCATTACCATTCATTACCCCACTCCAAGGGTAACAGTAACAGCCGAGTCTCAGTTAAAACTTCATTGGCTACAGCATTGCCATCTGTTATTATCCTCTGGAACCCAGACTGATTCACAATTGACATTAAAGTGGCTTTTGTCCAACTTTACAGGATTTCAATGTTGTTACAACCTCTGAAGTCACCACACACACACATTCATTTAAAAAAGAAAAAATTGGAGTCTATAAAATTCACTGCTCTTGCAGCATTTGTTACAAAAGCCAGTGAGGACATAATGAAGATCAAGATTAGCCAGAGAAGACAGATCAAGATTAGCCTTTCATACAATCAACACCAACCATCAGGTACTATGGTAAAAAGAAGAAATGCTTTATACTTACACAATTGTTTTGTAAGAAAATTCAAGGAATCCTCAGAAATGCTCTGAGGTTTCCTTGATACAGTGCAACAAAAACGAAGATTGAAATATGCACTGAACTTTGGTTATGACATGCTGTGCTACAGAACGCAGCAATATGAACTAGTTTTCTTTCCTTTACATGCACACAATGTTTTAGTTTAACTGATTTTCATTCTATTACACTCTTAAAGATCCCAATGTTGTGTAATTATATTTTCTAGTTTGTTAAACGGTTAATGTAACACCTTTCTCCTAACTATGCATGTTGAATGACTTACAAAATTAGCAGAGTTTTTTATTATTATTGTTACAATTATAATGGCCTCATGCATGAAAGGTCACACAAGATCTATAATACAACAGTGTCAGGTGTGGATCAATAATTAAGGAGAGAAAAGTAATCTATTGATGTTTCTTAAAGAATTGGGGGTTATATTCAGTGGGAAAAACAGTATAGAGGTATTATTTCAAAGAACAGAAGTGGATGGAATGGAGGAAGACGATGAGAAGTTCATTCAGTATGTCTGGAGTTGGCCAGCAGTTGCTTTAGTTCTTACATGATTAGAAGAAAATGGAAAAATGGTAATGACCAGTTCAGAGAAGCAATGTTCATGAAAGTACCTAGAGAAAATGCATAGTGCAGAAACTAAACGCCTATGGGAAAGTGACTGAAGGGAGAGAGAGAGAGAAAGAGAGAGAGAGGAGGGGGGGGGTACTATTAAGCAGATCACCCTCTTCTGTATGTTACCAAGAATTCTTAAGGAACTTTTGGGTGTACTACTCCAAAATGTAAGAACAATATTCCAAGGTTGGTCAGATCTGAGACTTATAAAGTGTTATTAGGGTTGAGCAAACAAGAAGTAATGCTTTGAACAAAAAAGGACACCAAGTTTTTAGAGGCTGAGAAGGATATCAGTGTAATATGTTTATTGCAAGATTAACTGGATGTGACAATCAACCTAAGAAGAGAAAGTGATCTTGAAAGGAAATTGGAACATTATTAAAAGTGGAAGTGAAGTCTTTCTTAAAAAGACAGGCCTGAGTTTTAATAAAGCACCAAAATTCACTATGTTGTCTTCACCACATTTGAGACTGGTGATCAAATCAGTATTTAAGTCACTGGTTAAGGAAAATCTTGAGGATTCAATCATTTGTAAGGAATGAAGAGTACTCTCATCAGCAAAACTATAGCGAGGATTTGAAGTCAGATAGAGAGAGAGAGAGAGAGAAAATATCATTAATGTAAAGGATGAAGAGTGGATTAGATTACAGAACCCTTAGGGTATTTCAGCACTGATAAAGAAATCTGATGAGAAGAAGCCATCAACCATGACACAGAATGAATGACTAGAGAGAAAGCTGGCAATCCAATCACAAAATGCAGGAGGGAGACTATAAGATAGTAGCTTGTTCAGGAGTTTTGATGCCAGATATGATCAAATGCATTTGAAATATCGAGAGTGACAACATGGATTTCTCCAAATCTTTCTATTGCCTGTGTCCAAAGGTGGGCAAGGTTAGCAAGGAGGTCTGCTGTAGAATGAGAATGGTGGAATCCACAGTAGTAATCAATAATTAACTGATGGTCTTGAGATAGTGAATTCAGTTGTTGATGACCTTCTCCATTATTTGGAGGTGAGAGCAATGGTCCAAAAGCTTAGTGGTTGAATTTTGTTGCCCTTTTTAGGTACAGGCTGGATAAAAGCTTGCTTCCATGCTGTTGAGTAGATGCCAGATGAATATGACAGCGTATATAGACGACACAGGATGGGCATTGTTTCTGGGTTACAAGTTTTGAGCACAAGTGGAGGAATACTTTTGGAACAGGGACCTTATTAGTATCAAGATTTATCATGATAACCTCACCCAAGGATAAGATAGACCTGTTGGTATCAGTATTTCCTTCAGCTCTTGTTTAGATGATCAAGGCAAACCATCTTCTGCATTAGGAGGTGGTTTACTTTGCAGCTTCAGTCTTTTGTGTACTATATGGTTTCTCAAATCAGTAAGAATGGAGCATACTCAGCAGTAAAAATATGAAGAGGATATGATCAGAGGAAGCATGCCTTCTCTGATCTTTTATCAGAAGGACATGAGGAAAATCCTGATTAATCTTGATACTAATAAGGTCCCTGTTCCAAAAGTAATAAGGTCCCTGTTCCATAAGGAACCAGAAGGCTCAACTGCCAGTTGAGCAGAAGGCAATCTGATTGCAGTTCATTCTTATGAAGTTTATTTTGGAACTGTTAACTTTTTTTTTTTTTTCACTTGTTTCAGGCTGTGGTATAAGCAGAATGAGATACTGGAGTTTTTGATTTAAGCCCATGCACATACACTGCATTTTTATCATGGATACAGAGACACATTTGTTAGCGAATCAGGGCTTGGATAAGGATTGGGCATTTGAAGTGGAGTGGGAAAAGAAGATCCTAATTCCAGTGAAGATTATTTTGTTTATTAGTTCAGTGCAGATGTCAGGATCAGAAGAGTGAAAACAGTAATTTGATTATGGAAAAGAGGCAAAAAAATTCTGAAGGTCATCTTAGTTGGCACGATTGTAGTGTCATAGGGTACAAAGATGAGATTGGCTAGGATGAGAAAAGAAGATAGATAAAATTGTTATCAGACTTGCCAAGAGGAGAGCAGACATTCACAGTATATTTGGAGTGAAAGCAAGTTAAGAAAAGGTCCAGAGTGTTGGAAGAATGATGTATACTTGAAGAACTGGAAGGCAAGGTTGGAAGAATGTGGTGTACTAAATAAAGTGATTTTGCTCTTCAGATAAAATAAGATGTACAGGCACATCTAATAGGTACAAAACCACAGAAATCTAAGTCGGAGAATTCATCTTCAGTTTTCATGCTACCTTTATAATCTCTGACTCCATTTACAGTACTTTCTTCCATTTCTGATCTTTTTCAATAATCTTCAGAAATTGTGAGGCCTTTTTGATATTTACCTTCCATATTTTTCCTGAAGTCTTCTTATGACTTGTTTAGCTACTTTAGCACAGTTCTTCACTTTCTTACGTTTTTCACTATATTCTTGCAGAGCACAAGCTGACTTACTAGGAACTTTCAATATGCTTTCTTCTTTTACCATTATTGCCTCTTTAACTCCTCCGTCCACCATAAAGTTTGGATTTTTCTATTCTTACAGGCAACTTCACCACATGTCTCTGAGTGAATCAATCAATGTTCTCTTTAGTCTGCTAGTGATTCCCCAAGATCAGATTCATTTTCAAACACTTTCACAGGATAACTTCTTCATAATTGTGAGCTGGCCACGAAATTCTTTATTATACAAGCTGTCTACTTTTTTTTATTAGAATAGCATTATATTATAGATTTTAATTCATTCAATGTGATTATTATGAGAGCTCTGCATCATTATACTTACATATCTGTTGATTCTTTCGTAAGTCAACTATTTCTAGACTACAATTACAAGTTAAAACTTTCAGAAAACACTTAGCACCACTATCACCAATTTTACAGTTCTGCAAATCCAAAGCTGAAAAAAAGAATAGACAATTAATTAATGCATACTAACTTCAAATGATTTAAGCATAAAATGCCAATAAATATTTATGATAATAAAACAGCACTGTATAATAAATTTTTCAGTAATAAGCAGATTGTAATAAACACTCCTCCCTAAACATATTTGGTTTCTAAAAACAAATATGGAGTAATCTGAGATTGAATAATGTACAGTTGACCTGCACTATAGCAAACACCATTATAGTGAATTCACTCACTGTAACAAACTATTGTAAAGGTTCCAACAGCTATCTATAGTGCTATGCTAAAAAAATTCACTATAGCAAACTATCGACAACAACAAGTAATTCTTGTGGTCCCTAGGAGTTTATAACAGGTGGTAGTCTATAATTTCTTAATTGCACCATGATCTATTTTTTTTTCCTTATGTAAATTTTTAATAAGCCCATAGTTTAGCTCCAGGTTATACCCTAGGCAGATATTATTGAATACTGCCAATAAACTGAAAGCTACCATTCTAGCTGTCTGTCATTGAAGTGAACTGCAATGAATTCAACCTCCTCAATCACAACAAATGTAGCAAAGTTAAATATTCTTCAAGTTCACTGTATTTACCACCCTCTCTCTGGTGTACAGTGGATTCTTGCTATTATAATGAAATTATTTACTTTAACAAGCAACCAAAAATTCTGTCAAAAGCTGCATAATAACAACAATATGCATTATTTGCTATTGCAAACCATCACTATAATAAAGTATTCCTTAGTTTCCTTTCAGTTCTCTCAAGAGATAAGAGATGACTTCATTCACCATTTTCTATAAAAAAATGCTATTTATGCACTACGCTTCTGCTTATCTTATAGCTTCCTGTTTTTTTTTTTTCTTCTTTCATCCTCTTTCCATTCTCTATATCAGTGCTTCCCAAACATTTTTAGTCACAGAACACTTTAATAATCTCACAGTATATTTATGGAACACATATTCTCTTCACCAGATGTGTATTGATTCAGTAGAATTGTGTAAGCATGCAAGAATGTGTCAATGGATGGCTACTTTGTTTTATCCACCCAAATGATGCATGATTATCAGTTAGTGTTCCCCCTCCTCCCTCGACCAGTGTATTCTTGGCTAAATCATATATGAATGCCAAATTAGATCCCTACTGCTACTTTTTTGTGGATGTATGCAAATCCAGCCAAAATAAAGTGTTTCGTGGTCTATTTAATTATCAGTCTATGACAGTGTACTAATAATAACCAAAAAAAAAAAAAGATATTAAAAATTATAATGATGCAAAAGTGGTGTATGATACAAAGATGAAAAATTTATTTTATTTTTATTTTTTTAATTATTATGATTTTTCATGGAACACTTGTTCACATCTCAGAATGCTAGTGTTCTGCATGACACAGTTTGGAAAACACTGCTCTATACTCTGAAATATATCCTTTGTCTTCTTCACACATTTCCTGTTCTTTATAACTTATACTCCTTAAGTGTTATTAGCATTATATTCCAAATTCCTAATATTTATCTTGGTTACCCACCAACGAGCTTTTTCGATGTTTCTATTTTTTTACTGCTTCTTATCACTACTTGTCATTATTGCAGTAATTTTCAGTAATACTGCATTCACTTACCACTTTGGCAATATGTCTCCTGAACTTAAAATCAAAGTTCACTTTACTCCTGTGGAAATATGCCAAGAGAACAGGAAGAGAGGATGAAGGAAGTACAATTAAGGCTATGATCAAAGCTCTTAGTCTGAATTCACATACACTATTACAGATGATTAGAGGAGCAGAGATTAACTACATAAATGAGACAAATTTTAACTGACACACACACATTAATGAAATCTAAAAAAAAAAAAAATCTGAAAACAAACCCCAACTCAACATCACCAGAGTTAAAGGTCGGTACTATCAATGTAAGAAGCCTGAATGGCAAAGAAATGGAGCTAGCTGAGGAATTAGATAAGTACCAGATCGACATAATAGGGGTGACTGAAACAAAAAAGACCAAAATTGGTGAGATCTTTCTGAGCAATAAATACAAAATGTTATATTCAGGCAATGACAATCAAGGAAAAGAAGGAGTAGCCATTGTATTCAACACAAAATATGAGGCTAATCTTCTTGAATGGCAGTCAGTCTCAAGTAGAGTAATGTGGGCAAATATGAGAATGGGGAACTGGACAATGAGACTTATTTGTACCTATGGTCCCACAGAAGGTTCTACTAAGGTAGAAGTGGAGGAATTTTTTGACACTTTAGAAAAAGCAACTGACACAATGAAAAAGGAAAAGGTGGTCCTTGTTGGGGATCTAAATAGCAGAGTAGGAAATGATTGTGAGACATATAAAAATATTTTGGGAAAATTTGGAAAAAAGAGCAAAGCTAATAGTAATGGCAAATATCTGTTGGATTTCTGCTCAGAACATGGGCTGGTTATTACTAACACCATGTTCCAACATAAAAATGTGCACAAATTCACATGGAGAGAAGAGGCTAGGAATAAGAAAAGTCTCATTGACTATGTTATTGTTGATAGTGATGTTTTCTCCCTGGTGCAGGACACCAGAGTGTACAGAGGATTTGAAATTGGAAGCGATCACTATTTAGTCTTGAGCAGGATAAAATTAAATTTCATATTGAAAAGAATAACATGTAAGAAAGTTTTAAAGCGAATAAAAGTTGAGCAGCTCTCAGATGTGAACTGTAGACTAAAATACAGAAAGATTATTGAAAAGAAAATGAAAGAGTTTGAGAACAGGAATCAAACCTTGGAGATTCAGTGGCAAACTCTGAAGAAAACATTGATTGATTCTGCCAGAGAGGCATGTGGTGAGGTGGTATGCAAGGATAAAAAAATCAGAACTCCCTGATGGACACAGGAAGTTAAAGAGGCAGTGAAGGAAAAGAAGAAAGCATATCAAAAGTTCCTGGCAAATAAGTCAGCTTTTACTCTTACAGAATACAGAGACAAATGTAAGAAAGCGAAACACTGTGTAAAACTAGCTAAACAAAAGTCATGGGAGGACTTTGGCAAGAATATAGAAAATAAATATCAAGAAGGTGGCAAAATATTCTGGAAGTTGTTGAAGAAGCTTAGGAATGGAGGAAAGAGTGCTGTAAAAGGAGTTAGAGATGATAAAGGTGACATGAAAACAGGAGAAAAAGATATCCTTGAAGTATGGAGTAATTACTTTGAAAAACTGCTAAATGAAACAAGCAGTGATGACAGCACAGTGATAAAAAACACTGACCAGGCATGCAGTCAGGAATACATATCCATACTTGAAGTAGAAAAAGCCATCAAAGGCTTGAAATGTGGAAAGGCAGCAGGAGTAGATGATATTTGACCAGAAATGCTGAAGTATGGTGGTATAAAAGTCTTACAGTGGCTGCACTGCATAGTTCAGAAAGCCTGGACAGAAGGACGAATTCCCGATGATTGGAGTAGAGCTCTCATAGTACCCATATATAAAAAGGGAAATAAAACTGAATGTGAGAATTACAGAGGTATTTCCCTACTGAGTGTTCCTGGCAAGATCTATGCAAGTATACTTGAGAAACGGTTGAGAAGAATTGTGGAAGAAAAGCTTGGTGAAGAACAAGCTGGATTCAGGCCAAATAGAGGCTGTCAGGATCAGATCTTCACTTTACGACAAATAGTCGAGAAAGCATGGGAATATAACAAAGATCTGTATTTAAGTTTTGTCGATTTGGAAAAGGCATATGACAAGGTGCCAAGAGAGAAGCTATTCAATACGCTGCAGTTATATGGTGTCAATGGGGCATTATATCAAGCAATACTTAGTCTTTATTTGAGTTGTAAGTCAGCAGTTAGAATTGAAGGAAGTACAGGAAGATGGTTTAATGTTAAATCTGGTGTGAGACAAGGATGTACATTATCCCCTCTGTTATTCATTATCTATATGGATCACATTATGAAGGAAAGTGGTATTAAACCGGATATCAAAATTGGAGATGTTAATGTCAGCTCTTTGCTTTATGCGGATGATGTTATACTTCTAAATAAATCCGCTACAAGTCTGCAAGATTCTCTGACTAAATTGAATAGCTGTTGTAATAGATATGGTATGAAGGTCAGCAATAAAAAGACAAAGACAATGAAAATAGGCAGAATCATTGAAAATGTCAACTGTGTTGTGAATGGAGAACCTGTGGAACAAGTAAAACATTTCAGTTACTTAGGCACGATTTTTACTGAAGATGGTAAATTAAATATAGAAATAGACAACAGAATCAGCAAAGCTGGTATGGTGGGAAGTCAATTGAATAAATTCATATGGAATAAGAGAGAAATTAGTCGGAACACTAAATTAGCTGTATACAAGACAGTGTTCAAACCAGTTTTAACTTATGGATCTGAGAGCTGGGTCAGAAGTAAAACACTTGACCAGAGACTAGAGACCGCAGATATGAGAGTCCTGAGAAAGATTAGAGGCGTGAACAGATGGCATCAATAGCAATATCATATTAAAAATGAGGATATTATGAAAGAACTTGACATTGTCAGCATCCAGGAATGCGTTAGCAGAGCTAATCTCAGGTGGTATGGTCACTTAAATAGAATGGGAGAGGAAAGATTAGCAAAACAAGTGTTCTCTGCCAGGTTGGCAGGAAAACGACCCAGAGGAAGACCAAGATATAGGTGGATTGATACGGTACAAAGTGCGTTAGTCGATAGAAACATAAGATCTGATAATGTTGGAGTCTTGACAAGTAACAGACTGATTTGGAGGAAAATTGTAGAAATGAAGTTAGTAATGATGTAAATTTTTCATGTAGTACTGTCATATCCTGTACACCCCTTGAGGGTACATGGCAGGAATTTGATGATGATGATGATGAAAAAAAAAAAAAAAGAAAAAAAAGAGGAAATTATAAAAAGCATTGTATAAAGATATTTACAATGAAAATCATACAAATGTACTATACTATACCATACTACAGTATAGTACAGTACATATAGCAACACAGTTCTTGTGTTAATATAAACAAACAATAAAAGAAGTTAAAAGCCAAAATGAAAACATACAAATAAAAGAAATAAAACTGTAAATCGGAAGATATATTTCGGTGATTACACCACATTTTTTTTTATTATTCAGTTATATAAAACACTGAAATAATAGTTCCCGACAAGTTTCGTAAATCGTAGGATTTACATCTTAAGGGGGTAAATAGTATAACTTAAAGTTTAAACAAGAGAATTAATAAATACAAATCATAACCGTCTGGCTATTCATAATACTCAAATAACAGAATGCAGATATATAACGTTATTGACGTTGAACAATACTGGACGATGTCACGTGTTCTTGTTCTCGTTCATACAGTCCGAGCTCAGATTGAGGTAGATTTTTTATTAGAGCTGACCACACTTGATGGAGAATTAAACCTTGATTTTTAGTATATTAGCAGCTTCTTTAAATTTTCTTATATAACTGTTGTTTGCCCGAGTACATCGTGTCCAGTGGAAGTGGTATGGAAAGCAAGACCCGTTTTTTGTTCTCTTTTGTGTTGTACGTCTTTTTGGTGTTCAGCCATGCGTATTTCTCCAGATCTTCCTGTCTGTCCTACGTAGCAAATCCCGCAAGAGCAATGGATTTTGTAGACTCCTGGTTTTTTAAGAGGATGATGTAGGAACACAACATAAGCCAAATTAATGAACAAACACAACATAAAAGTAGCCTTCCTTCCTATGGAAAAAATCTCAAGATTCCTACATCCACCAAAACTACCTCATCATCCTCTTAAAAAACCACCAGGAGTCTACAAAATCCATTGCTCTTGCGGGATTTGCTACATAGGACAGACAGGAAGATCTGGAGAAATACGCATGGCTGAACACCAAAAAGACGTACAATACAAAAGAGAACAAAAAACGGGTCTTGCTTTCCATACCACTTCCACTGGACAAGATGTACTCTGGCAAAAAATGACAATGTCATACATAAAAAACAACAGTTATATAAGAAAATTTAAAGAAGCTGCTAATATGCTAAAAAACCCAACCCAATGCAATAAAAATCAAGGTTTAATTCTCCATCAAGTGTGGTCAACTCTAATAAAAAATCTACCTCAATCTGAGCTCGGACTGTATGAACGAGAACAAGAACACGTGACATCGTCCAGCATTGTTCAACGTCAATAACGTTATATATCTGCATTCTGTTATTTGAGTTTTATGAATAGCCAGACGGTTATGAATTGTATTTATTAATATGTTTAAACTTTAAGTTATACTATTTATCCCCTGAAGATGTAAATCCTACGATTTACGAAACTTGTTGGGAACTATTATTTCAGTGTTTTATATAACTGAATAATAAAAAAATGTGGTGTAATCACCAAAATATATCTTTTGAACCAATTAGCCACAGAAGTCTACGCCTGCAAAACTGTAAATATTAAAACAAATGTCTGTGTTAACTGCAAATTAAAGGCCATGATCTCTCTCTCTCTCTCATTTGTACCAGGTATGTATACACTAAGGGGTGCTTAAGGGTCGAAGCTGTATAACTGAGAGGAGACCTCCACATAGCCTTTAAAGGAATGCGGAGAACCGACCAGGGCTTCTGACCTAATGTCCAATCCTCACCTTCTCGTGGTGCACCCTGTTGGGTATCTACTTTGATACTGAACGAACGAGGATGGGCTGGCAATTTGGGATTTAGCCGACCAAATTGTATTCTTATTGGTTAAACCAAAATAAAAAATGATGGTACAACATGACAAAATTTCATGCCGGCTGGCGCGTCGCCCGGTTAAACAAGGCCCCCATTGTTTTCGCCAGGGAACCAGGGCAAACAACGAAAAGTCAGCTACTGGACCAAATCTGAAAACAAACCCCAACTCAACATCACCAGAGTTAAAGATCGGTATACTATCAACGTAAGAAGCCTGAATGGCAAAGAAATGGAGCTAGCTGAGAAATTAGATGAGTACCAGATCGACATAATAGGGGTGACTGAAACAAAAAAGACCAAAACTGGTGAGATCTTTCTGAGCAATAAATACAAAATGTTATATTCAGGCAATGACAATCAAGGAAAAGAAGAAGCAGCCATAGTATTCAACACAAAATACGAGGCTAATCTTCTTGAATGGCAGTCAGTCTCAAGTAGAGTAATGTGGGCAAATATGAGAATGGGGAACTGGACAATGAGACTTATTTGTGCCTATGGTCCCACAGAAGGTTCTACTAAGGTAGAAGTGGAGGAATTTTTTGATGCTTTAGAAAAAGCAACTGACACAATGAAAAATGAAAAGTTGGTCCTTGTTGGGGATCTAAATAGTAGAGCAGGAAATGATTGTGAGACATATAAAAATATTTTGGGAAAATTTGGAGAAAAGAGCAAAGCTAATAATAATGGCAAATATCTGTTGGATTTCTGCTCAGGACATGGACTGGTTATTACTAACACCATGTTCCAACATAAAAATGTGCACAAATTCACATGGACAGAAGAGGCAAGGAATAAGAAAAGTCTCATTGACTATGTTATTGTTGATAGTGATGTTTTCTCCCTGGTGCAGGACACCAGATTGTACTGAAGATTTGAAATTGGAACTGATCACTATTTAGTCTTGAGCAAGATAAAATTGAATTTCATATTGAAAAGAATAACATGTAAGAAAGTTTTAAAGTGAATAAAAGCTGAGCAGCTCTCAAATGTGAACTGTAGACTAAAATAGTACACAAAGATTATTGAAGAAAAAATGAAAGAGTTTGAGAACAGGAATCAAACCTTGGAGATTCAGTGGCAAACTCTGAAGAAAACATTGATTGATTCTGCCAGAGAGGCATGTGGTGAGGTTGTCTGTAAGGATAAAAAAATCAGAACTCCCTGGTGGACACAGGAAGTTAAAGAGGCAGTGAAGGAAAAGAAGAAAGCATATCAAAAGTTCCTGGCAAATAAGTCAGCTTGTGCTCTTAGAGAATACAGAGACAAATGCAAGAATGCTAAACACTGTGTAAAACTAGCTAAACAAAAGTCATGGGAAGGCTTTGGCAAGAATATAGAAAATAAATATCAAGAAGGTGGCTAAATATTCTGGAGGTTGTTGAAGAAGCTTAGGAATGGAGGAAAGAGTGCTGTAAAAGGAGTTAGAGATAATAAAGGTGACATGAAAACGGGAGAAAAAGATATCCTTGAAGTATGGAGTAATTACTTTGAAAAACTGCTAAATAAAACAAGCAGTGATGACAGCACAGTGGTAAAAAACACTGACCAGGCATGCAGTCAGGAATACATATCCATACTTGAAGTAGTAAAAGCCATCAAAGGCTTGAAAATGTGGAAAGGCAGCAGGAGTAGATGATATTCGACCAGAAATGCTGAAGTATAGTGGTATAAGAGTCTTACAGTGGCTGCACTGCATAGTTCAGAAAGCCTGGACAGAGGGACGAATTCCCGATTGGAGTAGAGCTCTCATAATACCCATATATAAAAAGGGAAATAAAACTGAATGTGAGAATTACAGAGGTATTTCCCTACTGAGTGTTCCTGGCAAGATCTATGCAAGTATACTTGAGAAACAGTTGAGAAGAATTGTGGAAGAAAAGCTTGGTAAAGAACAAGCTGGATTCAGGCCAAATAGAGGCTGTCAGGATCAGATCTTCACTTTACGACAAATAGTCGAGAAAGCATGGGAATATAACAAAGATCTGTATTTAAGTTTTGTCGATTTGGAAAAGGCATATGACAAGGTGCCAAGAGAGAAGCTATTCAATATGCTGCAGTTATATGGTGTCAATGGGGCATTATATCAAGTAACACATAGTCTATATTTAAGCTGTAAGTCAGCAGTTAGAATTGAAGGAAGTATAGGAAGATGGTTTGATGTTAAATCTGGTATCAGACAAGGATGTACATTATCCCCTCTGTTATTCATTATCTATATGGATCACATTATGAAGGAAAGTGGTATTAAACATGATATCAAAATTGGAGATGTTAATGTCAGCTCTTTGCTTTATGCGGATGATGTTATACTTCTAAATAAATCTGCTACAAGTCTGCAAGATTATCTGACTAAATTGAATAGCTGTTGTAATAGATATGGTATGAAGGTCAGCAATAAAAAGACAAAGACAATGAAAATAGGCAGAATCATTGAAAATGTCAACTGTGTTGTGAATGGAGAACCTGTGGAACAAGTAAAACATTTCAGCTATTTAGGCACGATTTTTACTGAAGATGGTAAATTAAATATAGAAATAGACAACAGAATCAGCAAAGCTGGTATGGTGGGAAGTCTACTGAATAAATTTATATGGAATAAGAGAGAAATTAGTCAGAACACTAAATTAGCTGTATACAAGACAGTGTTCAAACCAGTTTTAACTTATGGATCTGAGAGCTGGGTCAGAAGTAAAACACTTGACCAAAGACTAGAGACCACAGATATGAGAGTCCTGAGAAAGATTATAGGCATGAACAGATGGCATCAATGGCAATATCATATTAAAAACATGGATATTAGGAAAGACCTTGACATTGTCAGCATCCAGGAATGCGTTAGCAGAGCTAATCTCAGGTGGTATGGTCACTTAAACAGAATGGGCGAGGAAAGATTAGCAAAACAAGTGTTCTCTTCCAGGTTGGCAGCAAAACGACCCAGAGGAAGACCAAGATATAGGTGGAGTGATATGGTACAAAGCGCCTTAGACGATAGAAATATAAGTTCTGATAATGTTGGAGTCTTGACAAGTAACAGACTAATCTGGAGGAAAATTGTAGATATGAAATTAATAATGATGTAATTTTTTTCATGTAGTACTATCATATCCTGTACACCCCTTGAGGGTACATGGCAGGAATTTGATGATGATGATGATGATGATGATGTATACACTATGAATGTAATAAAAGTGACCTGATCACAGTGAGGAAAATATAACATAGCATTAAACTGTTAGCACTTACTATTACTGCTGCAATAAACAACATGAAATCTACTACTACTATTATAGTCTTGGGTCTATCAATGACACTACACAACTAAAATTTTCTTCTCAATCATCATCTACCAGAGAGCATATATTCACACATCAAGAGACAATGTCATATCTATAACTTACTCATCTGCATATTTAACATTCACTGAAAACACTCCTAAATGCATCAATAGCCTCCCCCCTCCCCCAACTACTGCGAATCTGAATCTGGGCCATGCCATCTTAGGTATTAGCTCTGCTTACAAATTCCTGAATATTAATAATGTAATTTTCATCTTTTGTTAAAACTGGTTTGACCACTTGTATATTGGTAGTTTAGTCTTTTGGTTGATTTATTATTATTATTGAGGCACTTCCATGGAATATGAAGATTCATCATAGAAAGTCCAATGCTAACTATTATTCACAACAATACCCATCATACCTCTCTTTTTAAACTCATTCACTGACAAAGTACTCACAACACCTTCTGGCAACTCCTCCATGAGCAATAATTCTAACCCTCATACCAAGCTCCTACACAACTTCCATGGTGTAAGAGAATGGTACTCGACTGTTCTCCTCTATACTGTTGTGTATTAAAAAATTTCTTCAACATCTATCTATAAGACCCCTTTAATAATTTATTTGCATCTATTATATCTCCACTTTTTTCCCCTATCAACTATGTAACCCATAAACCATCAGCAAATATTTATGATCTCACACCTCTTGATATCCTCTACTGCTCCCAAGAAACCTAAGCAACCAAATCTGTGTTAATGCCACATTAAAATGAATAAGGAAGGATAACAAACAACCTAATTATTACTTTCTTCAACATATAAGTGATTCTTTGAGCTATTCTGTTCACTTTTACAATATGCTTTCTAAACTTCAACTCAATTTCCTGCAGTCCATTTTTATCAATGTAATATATTGCTGTAATATTTTCATCCTAAAGTGCATAACCTTATTCTTTGAACATTAAAATAGCAATCAATATTCTTTGCCTTTACTGTCAGTTCTATTTAAATCATCATGCAGGATCTCTACATCACTTCTGTTAACTTCAGGTAAAGTAGCTGAAGGGCATTAAGGCAAGTTTCATATAGTATTCTTAATTTTCTTATATCACAACAGCCTTGCCTCTTTATTTGCCTTAGTAACAATAAAATTAATGTTCTTTAACGACTTCAGAATTCATCTGAGGGAAGGTTAAATTCAGAGTTGGAGGTCTGGTTCTCTATAAAAAAAAAAGCTTGAGAAGGGCAAGACAAATCCTCTTAGTTATATCAGGATGAAACATGAAACTAAGTGTTGTCCATAAATGTTTTTTTTATTTTTTATTTTGGAAGAAACGGCATAGTCATGACTTAGATAACACAAGTCTCACACCTCATTTAACATCATATTATCTACAGGAGTATATCCTACAATTCTAACTGCTGATTTGAAGCTTAGGTATAGACTGTGTTCTGTAGCATATTTTCCGCCGCTGTTCTATTTTCTACTGTTGTTCTATTGTCTGTTACCTCAATGATTTCTCAATGCATCTGATAAACGCAACACCCACACAATGAGGTTGTTTTCCATGGAACTTCAGCATTGATAACTCAGGCTTGTTTCCTTTCTCTAAGTCCAAAGTTCAAGCAGGAAGAGACATTAAGATTGAAAGTGCTGCACATAAACCTGACTGGGCACATATTTGTTGGCAGTTATGTGTGTATTCATATATAAATGGGAATTTGGATAATCTGTGGAATTCAGGCTGTCATCCTAAATGGACTTGTTTCCCGGTGAAAGACCAATACTAATTATTAATATATTAATGTAGAGAAGAGGCAAGGAATAAAAAAAGTCTCACTGACTATGTTATTGTTGATAGTAATGTTTTCTTCCTGGTGCAGGACACAAGAGTATACAGAGGATTTGAAATTGGAAGTGATCACCATTTATTCTTGAGCAGAATAAAATTGAATTTCATATTGAAGAGAACATGTAAGAAAGTTTTAAAGAGAATAAAAGCAGCTCTGATGTAAACTGTGGACTAACACAAATATTATTCAAGAAAAAAAGAATTTCAGAATGAAAGAGTTTGAGAACAGGAACCAAACCTTAAGATTCAGTGGCAAGCCCTGAAGACAAAATTGACTGATTCAGCCAGAGGCATGTGGTGAGGTTGTCTGCGAGGATAGAAAAATCAGAACTCCACAGCGGACACAGGAAGTTAAAGAGGCAGTGAAGAAAAATAAGGAATCATATCAAAAGTTCCTGGCAAATAAGTCAGCATGTGCTCTTAGAGAATACACAGATAATTTTAAGAACGTTAAACAATGTGTAAAACTGGCTAAACAAAAGTCATGGGAAGACTCCGGAAAGAATATAGAAATTAAATATCAAAAAGATGGCAAAATATTCTGGAGGTTGTTGAAGAAGCTTAGAAATGGAGGAAAGAGCTGTAAAAGGAATTAGAGATGATAAAGGTGTCATGAAAATGGGAGAAAAAGATATTCTTGAAGTATGGAGTAATTACTTTGAAAAATTGCTAAATTATTATTAATAGTAGTATTATTTCGGGCTACTCCAGGGAGTCCTTAGACTCATCGAGGGAGGCCCTAAACATCATGTCCACACAACTATTCGACATTCTCACAGTATCTATCATACCTTGCCTTGAACTCGCTCACTGTCACAGCACCCACAACAGACTCTGGCAGCTTATTCCACTCATTTACCACTCTAAAAGTAAAGAACCCAGCTCTAACACCCTTGCTAACCACACTCTTGCCCAGCTTCCATAGGTGTCCCGTAGTTCTCCCACCACCAGTCCTGATCTCAAAAATATCCTCTGAATTAATCCTATAGAATCCTTTTAGCAATTTGAATGTCTCAATCATGTCTCTCCTTTTCCGCCTATCAACTAGTTTCTGCAACCCACAAATCGTCAACCTGTTCTCATATGGTTCATTCCATAGACCTGCTATCGTCTTAGTCAATCGCCTCTGGATCCTCTCCACCTCCTCCCCATCAAGAAGGAACCGAAGTGACCAAATCTGGGCACAGTAGTCGAGATGAGGTCTTATCAGGGCTCAGTAAAGAGGTACAATAACTTGCATGTCTCTGCTCGTTAAGGCATTTTTCAACAACCAAGTGAGTTGATGAGCTGATCTAGCTACTTTTGCAATGTGCCCCCTAAACTTCATCTCCCTAGCCACCAACACTCCCAAGTCCCTGGCCTCATCAATCGCTTGGAGTACAGTTCCACCAATGTGGTATACTGCTGCTAATCTTTTCACCCCAAAATGCATAACCTTACATTTTGTCACATTAAACTGACATCCATTCTCCTTAGCCAAGAACTCCAATCTATCTAAGTCATCCTGCAAGACTTTGACATCTTCTACATTCACTATTGCCCTACCCAACTTTGCATCATCGGCGAACAAATGACTGTTCCACGTAGATCCTTCCCTATATCGTTAATGAACAGATTAAACAGCAGTGGTCCAAGAACAGAACCCTGCGGCACACCACTAGTCACCGGCTGTCTTTTGGACTCTACTCCTGAATAAACTACTCTTTGATATCTCTCCATCAACCACCCACCTATCCATCTCACCAACCCTATATCCATTCCCATATGTTGTAGTTTACGGATTAGAATTCCATGTGGTATCCTGTCAAACGCTTTTGCCAGGATACCACATGGTATCCTGGCAAAAGGTATCCCGTCACCTTGTTATAAAACTTGAGCAAGTTACTGAGGCATGATCTTCCCTTCACAAAGCCATGCTGTCCCCTGTACAGTATCTCATTTTCATCAATCCATTCCTGTATTTTTCCCTTGAATACGTTCTCCAAGACCTTGACAACGACTCCTGATATGCTGATCGGTGGGTAATTTGCCACCATAGTCTTCGATCCTCCTTTATGCAGTGAAACTATTTTCCCCTCTTTCCATGCCTTCGGGACTAAACCAGACCCGAGATTCAGATTAAACATGGTCAAGGGCACTGATAATTCCTTAGCTGCTTCATGCAATACCTGTGCCGGTATACCATCCAATCCCATAGATGTATTCACATTAAGGTTCTGTAATAGACTGTTCACCTCCACTTCATTCATCACAATTCCCGTATAAACTAATGGTTCCTTCATTTTTTCAATGTCACCACCTGGATGATATACTTTTGCAAAGTGCGCACTCAGTAACTCCACTATATCGACTGGTTCAGTGACCTCCTTATCATCATCATTCCTTAAAATCATTTTGCCATGTACAGTTTTTTCCTTGCCTGCAGCATACTGAAAGAACTGTTTGGGATTCTCTTTTGCTTGCATAGCTAGTTTCCTTTCATAATCGGCTTTTGCTGTTTTTACCACACTCGTTACCCTTCTGGCCTGCACTTTATACCGTTCGTGTGCCTGCAGGTCACCCCTTTCTTTAAATTCCCTCCACAGTTGTTTCTTTTTTTGCAGCTCAAGCTTAATGGTGTTATTCATCCATTTAACCCCTACTTGTTTTACTATTCGGACCCTAGGTATACAATCAGCCATAACCTCCTGTAGATTCTCCTTGACCACTTCCCATGCTCTATCGACGTCCAGCCCTTGCAGTTGTACATGCCATGGCACTGATCCAAGCAATCACCTAAGCTTGTCAAACTTGCCAGCACGGTAATTCCACATATACCCTGTCTTAATCAAAAATTCCACACCTTTAGCCACCTCCCAGGTCAAGACCTTATGATCACTCTCACCAATAGGTGGCAACATGGTCATATTCATTACAGTCAAATTGTGAGATGCTATTACCAGGTCAAGCACTCTCATGCACCTAGTATTTTCGATTACATGCTGTCTCAGATAGTTATCTCTTAATAATTGAATAAAATCCATTTCCTTCCTCACGTATGTCCTCTCCTCCTTCCAATCAATGTTACCATAGTTGAAATCCCCCATAATAATTACCCTCCTTCCACTCATTTCATCAATTTGTTTATGCATACTATCTCCACAATCTATTCCATCACCTGGTCTATAGCAGCACCCAACTGTATATTTTATTCTGCAGTCTCAATCTCACACCAAATAGCCTCAAATGAGCTCCTTTCACTATCCTGCAATACAACTTCAATTCTCCTTGGCTGCAGTTCATCAGCTATCATCAATAATACCCCCCACTGTTTTATTCTCTCTGTCCCTCCTAAACACACTATAACCTACACATTCTATCCCACTAACTATATCATCTTCAGTCAGCCATGTTTCACTAATGCCAATAACCTGTGGCCAGGAAGAGCCAATCAAGGGCAAAAATTCTTCCTTCTTGTTCCTAATATTCCTGGCATTAGTATACATTAAATGCAGTGATCCCTTTGTCCCACTCCTATCTTGATGCATTATTCTAAATGTCCCATTCCCATTTTTTTGTCTTTAGTGCTGGCTCGGGTACATTATATAAATTTTTACACTCAACTGTCTCACTGAATTTCGCATATCCACTCCCCCCCCCCTCCTTGGTAGTTCTAGTTTCCCTGGTTCTGCACATCCATTTTCACTTCATTCAGCAACACTTTTTCCAGTCTCCACACACCAAGTCCATTCAAATGCAGGCCATCCATCTTGTATAAGTCCTTTCACCCATCAAACTCATTCCACACGTCCACGAATTCCACACCACACCATCTGCATAACCTGCGGTATAATAATGTCATTTGCGATTATGGCCCTCCTTCTAAACTCCTCTCTGTCATACCGTGGCAACAGACTCACCATTTTAACTCTGTCACTCTTTTCTTTTGCTACCTTTAACAATACTTTCAAGTCCTCTCTCATAAAAAATGTATCACCTTTCAATTCATTCGTACCCGCCACAATTATTAATTCTTTCACCCTCTGTTTTTGCACTCTAATACTCTCACTCACATCCTTAAATTTCGCACCCGGTAAGTACGATTTAGGTACACTCCTCTTAATAACGAGTCACCATACAACACTCTTTCCTTCATTTCAGAAACTCTCCCACTCTTACGATGTTTATTTACGTTAGCCGAATCACTCTGGAAAGAGTTTTGCAGGTGCTCTAATTGCCGCTGCGCATTTTGTATCACTGCGCACAAAATGAAACAATCAGTGACAGCACAGTGGCAAAAAACACTGACCAGATATGCAATCAGGAATACATATCCATACTTGAAGTAGAAAAAGCCATCAAAAGCCTGAAATGTGGAAAGACAACTGGAGTAGATGATATTATTATTATTATCTGAGACCTCCAGGGAGTCAAGGACTCATCGAGGGGGGAGGGGGCTGTAAATTACCCAACCCAGCTATCATACCTTCCCTTAAATTCATTTACACTAGATGCACTCACTACTCGTAAAGGTAAATTATTCCATTCACTCATTGCTCCCTGAGAGAAAAACCTAGCTCTTAACCCTTTCTTGACTGAGAACAAACTTACTTATGCCCCATGTTCTCTCCCCGCCTTCCATATAACGAAAAATTTCATCATGTGAAATGCTATAACACCCATTCAAAAGTTTATAGACCTCTATCATATCACCCCTCTTTCTCCTGTTAACCAGAGTCTGTAATCCACATACTTGCAATCTGCCCTCGTAATCTAAATCCCATAATCCAGATATAATCTTTGTAACTCTTCTTTGCACCCTTTCCACAGCTTCTTTATCCCTTTGGAACTCGGGAGACCAAATCTGCACACAATAATCCAAGTGTGGTCTTATCAAAGCCTCATAAAGAGGCAAAATTACTTCCTTATCCTTACATGTCAAGGGTCACTTCAACAGAGCAATTATCCTCTGAGTTGTATTTGCAACTTTTGCTATGTGACCTTTGAACTTTAAATTCTTATCCACCAATACACCAAGATCCCTTGCCTCTTCAGTTTCTTGTAGCATAACCCCACTAATATACAGGGTGTTCGGGATAAATTTGACATATTTATAATTAATTATATTTCTCCGTAAGTTACATGTATTAACACACACTTCTCTTCATTTAAAAGTTTGGACCCTTCTTCATTCATATACAAGATGTCAGAAAGGATGGATAGCTGGAACCCACCTGAATCATGGAAGAGAATAACTTGTATCATGATGATTCGTGCCCGCCATCAAAATAAGGATATTACGACTGCTGCCCAATGCTCCCTGAATACAGTAAAAACAATCAGGCATGAACTAGAGACTTGCAATGGTGACTACGAGGATGTAGCAAGAAGAAAGATCCCTAGCAGACGATCTGATTGCGTTCGTACAGCAGAATTCCTCACAAATCTGCAGGAACAGGTGTTGAAGAACCCTGGCATTGGAATTCGGGCTTTGTTCGTGGAGTTGCTAACTGTAGTCAAGCCCTGGATAACAAGGGTAGCCAATGGTAGGCCGTATGTATGGCAGCAGGATTCGGCCCCTTGCCACACCTCTGGGAAAAGTCAAAAATGGTTGTCTGAAAATTTCTACGACTTCACCAGTCCAAATGTTTGGCCTCCAAACTCCCCAGACCTTAACCCCATGGATTATTTTGTATGGGGCGCAGTTGAAAAAGACACCAATCGCACTTCCAGTAATACAAAAGCCCAGTTAATGGATAAAATTAAAACAGTTTTTGCGGCCCTTCCCAGGGAGACTGTAGCATCAGCTTGTTCGAGGTTCCGAAGCAGAATTGAAGCTGTGATCGATGCTAATGGTGGTTATTTTGAGTAAATCTTGTTGATAGTATTGTAATTAACTCTGCCTGTAATGTTTTTTTGTCAATTCATTAAATTTAATAGATACAAAGAAGATTTTCTTTTTCCTTACGAAACTGTCAAATTTATCCCGAACACCCTGTAATATGCCGCTGGAACTCTAATCATGCCCAAGTGCATAACTTTACACTTACTAACATTAAACTGACAGCCATTTTCGTTTGTCCAGATTTCCAGTCTATTCAAATCATTTTGTAATTGCTGAATATCAGTAGCATCCCTGACTGCTCTGCCTATCTTCGCATCATCATCAGCAAACAATTGCAAACTGAGGTACACCACTGGTTACCTTAAATCTGGCAGATTCATACCACTGTATACCACTTTTTGATATCTGTCTGTCAACCATCCCCTGATCCAAATCAATAGATTATGTTCCAATCCCATACCCATATTCTTCAGTTTACACAACAGCCTATCGTGTGGTATCCTATCAAATGCCTTAGAAAAATCCAACATTATCATAGAGTATCCATTCCCTTTATTCAATTCGGCCATAACATTGTTATAAAATATGAGCAAATTGCTAAATTACTAAACCTATGCTGTTCCCTGCAGAGTATAGAATGCTTGTCTACCCATTTCTGTATGCAAGTTCTTACCAACTTCTCTGAAATCTTCACTACCACACCAGAGATACTAATAGGTTGGTAGTTAGACAGTTTTTGCACTACCCTTGTGCAATGGAACTATCATACATTCCTTCTATTCCTGTGGTATCATTCCTGAGCTGAGACTCAAGTTATACAAATGTGTGAAAGGCCTAGCCAATTCAGCTGAACATTCCTTTAACAAGCGAGCAGATATTCCATCTATCCCGATCGACAAATTCTTATCCAGGTTATGCAAGAGCTCTTCAACCTCATTTTCATGAACCTCTAACTCTTCATCCAACGTAGCAGTAGGACCATGCTACACACACCTGGTTGTTATATCTTAGCAAAGTGAGCACTCATTAACTGAACAATCTCCTTAGCTTCCGACACTCGTGTACCATCTGCATTCAATAAAGTTATTCTTCCACATTCATTCTTTCATTCAATAAAGTTATTCTTCCCCATTCATTCTTTCTTTTGCTTGCAGCATAACGATAAAATTCTTTTGAATTGCCTTTAGCTCACATGGCCAATTTCTTTTCATATTCCGTTTTAGCTTTTCACACAATACTCGTCACTTTTCTGGCCTGAGCTTTATATATTTCATAACTCCTCTCACTCTTATTCTCACGATATTCTTTCCACATTATCTTCTTCTTGTGGATCTCTAGCTTAATAAGGCTGCACATCCATTTCACTCCCAACCTATTTATTCTTCAAACACTAGGCATACATTCAGATACCAGCCATTCAGATACATTCAGATATTCGACCAGAAATGCTCAAGTATGGAGATATAAAAGTCTTACAGTGGCTCCACTGTATAGTTCAGAAGGCCTGGACAAAAGGACATATTCCAGATGATTGGAGTAGAGCTCTCATAGTACCCATATATAAAAAAGGGATATAAAACTGAATGTGAGAATTACAGAGGTATTTTTCTACTGAGTGTTCCTGGTAAGAGTTATGCAAGTATACTTGAGAAACAATTGAGAAAGATTGTGGAAAGGAAGCTTGGTGAAGAACAAGATGGATTCAGGCTGTCAGGATCAGATTTTCACATTACGACAAATAGTTGAGAAATCGTAGGAATATAACAAAGGCCTGTATTTAAGTTTTGTAGACCTGCAAAGGGCATATGACAAGGTGCCAAGAGGAAAACTATTCAAAACGCTATAGTTATATGGCATCAATGGGACGTTATATCAAGTAATGCTTAGTCTTTATATGAGTTGTAAGTCAGCAGTTAAAATTGAAGGAAGTACAGGAAGATGGTTTGATGGTAAATCTGGTGTCAGACAAGAATGTACATTATCCCCTCTCTTATTTGTTATCTATATGGATCACATTAAGAAGGAAAGTGGTATTAAACCTGATATCAAAATTGGAGATGTTAATTTCAGCTCTTTACTTTATGTGGATGATGTTATACATCTAAATAAATCCAGTACAAGTCTGCAAGATTCCCTGACTAAAGTTAATAACTGTTGTAATAGATTCATATGGGGGTCAGCAATAACAAGACAAAGACAATGAAAATAAGTAGATGCATTGAAAATATCGACTATATTGTGAATGGAGAACCTAGAGAACAAGTAAAACATTCAGCTACTTAGGCACAATTTTTAGTGAAGATAGTAAATTAAGTATGGAAATAGACAACAGAATCAACAAAGCCAGTATGGTAGGAAGTCAACTGAATAAATTTATATCGAATAAGAAAGAAAGAAATAAGTCAAAACACTCAAGTAGCTACATACAAGACAGTGCTCAAACCAAGTTTAACTTATGGATCTCAGAGTTGGGTTAGAAAGAAAACACTTGACCAAAGACTAGAGACCACAGATATGAGAGTCCTAAGAAAGATTAGAGGCATGAATAGATGGCACATCAATGGCAATATCATATTAAAAACAAGGATGTTAGGAAAGAACTTGACATTGTTAGCATCCAGGAATGTGTTAGCAGAACTAATCTCAAGTAGTATGGTCACTTAAACAAAATGGAAGAGGAAATATTGGCAAAACAAGAGTTCTCTGGCAGATTGGCAAGAAAAAGACCCAGTAGACCAAGATATAGGTAAATTGATACAGTAAAAAGTGCCTTAGAAGACAGAAATATAAGATCTGAAAACATGAAAGTCTTAACAGATAACAGATTAATATCAGATATCATAATATCCTGTACACTCCTTCAGGTACATGTCAGAAATTTGATAATGATGATGATTATACTAATATATTGAACAAAAACTATTACTAAAATAAAATATTAACTAAATGATACTTTTCATATTAACTAATTACTACTAGTTACTTAGCCTCTTCATGCCTCATTCACATAAGGCCAAGATCCATTTCTTCCACATACCTCTGTCCTGAACCACCAGTTTTACTTCTCTCGAAGTCTTCCAATCAGTCTTCTTTCCTTTTCTGTCATTCTCTCGCAGGTTAATTTAGGCCTTCCCTTTTTTCATTTTTCTTCTGGGATCCATATCAAAGCTATTCTAGGAATCGTGCTGCTGTTCGTTCTCAGTATTTGTTCAATCCATTTCCATGTGTGTTTTATTATTTCATTAGTGATGCTTTTTTGCAGTCAGCTTATATAAGTCATCACTGGTTGTACAGTTAGAACCAAAATATTTTTAATATTTTATGCAGACATTTTGTTTGAAAACTAATTAATTTAGCTTTCTGTTTTTCGGTTAGCTTCCATGTCTGTAATCCACAAAATGATATGGCCTTAAATGAATTAAATTACTACTCAAACATAGCTCAAAATTGGCAGTTAATTATATTTCTTATCTCAATCACATTTGTTTTGAAATGTGATTGAGAAAAATGTGATTTTCAAAACAAACATACTCTATATCACTTTTTAAGCAAAGCCTATTCATGAAAAGCAGAATAGCAATGTGAAGTGTTAACTAATTATTATACTTTTATTACAATGAATTTAAATAAATTGAAACAGCTAATAAACTTATATTTCATTGTAAGTTTATATCCAACCCTTTAATCTCCATGTTTCATCAAATTGTAATAATTTGTTCTTTTTCTTTTAGGATATATATATAAGAAGGCTTGTCAGAGGGTTTTGAAGAAATTCAAAGACAGAGGTGCAGGCCATAACCAAGTTTTTTTGTGTTGCAAGAAAAGTACGCAACTGAGATTAGCCAAATTTTGCATGAGACTTTAGGGCTCTGTGTCCCAGCATATCCAACAGTTGCCAGATGGGTGGCAAAGTTTAATACTGGACATCCTGAGACAACAGATGCTCTAGGTCAGGAAGATCTTCCACAGTGATCACACCCAGTGGTGTGTTGGGACCAGCTCGCACCGGCTCGTGCGAGCCGGTTGTTGATGTTTTTAAGTCAGGCAAGCTGGTTATTAAAATTCTTTATGAAAGGATAGATGATGAATCGTGGTATATACTTTTTCTCATAAATATTTTGAAATTGTATAATAAACACTTACATATATTATTATTATTATTATTATTATCAAAAATAAATGCATAAAGGAGAATTCACAAAACACAAACTCAATTTACAAACGGGAATTTGGAAACGATTTTATTTACTAAACAATGTCTGTATTCATTAAAACACAAACATGTTATCAAAACTTCCGAACTGGGTATTTGAATAAACAATAATGCCTTATTTTTCGGCGAATTTCCAAGAACTTGCAACATTAAATTCTTGGAAATGCAACATTGTTGCACTATTGATAAATAAAAAAAATTCATTGCGACGCTAAAAGTCTCTGGTCATTTGATTGACTACGAGTGGTAATATTAGTGTTACATTTTTTGGTTCAGGACTTCATTTCATAATAGGTAAGCTGTAGGTAATATAGGAAAATTTTCTTTAATATATGTTTTTATTTTGGTTGTTTCTTTTTTTTTTTAATAATTAAAATAATTTTAATCAGGGTTAGAGTTTTGCGGTCGAAAAAGTGAATAGCCGTTAGTTGAAAAAATAAAATAGAATGAAACTTCTTAAACATTAAAAGGACAAAATTTGAAGAAGCAGAAACAAAGACATCTGAAGATACAATAGAACTTTGTGAAGAATCAAATTTTTCATAAAGTGAGCCGGTTGTTAAAAATTTACCAACACACCATTGATCACACCTGAAAACATTGATGCAGTGCATGCTGTGATCCTTGATGATGATAAAGAATACCAGCCAAAAATATTGCAAAGACTCTGGGGATATCCAGGGAACGAGTTGGAGTCATTATTCACCAACATCTGACATGTAGAAGCTCTCAGTAAAGTAGGTCACCAAATGTTTGAATGCCAACTAAAACAAGAGAATGTTTGCTATCATCTCCAGGGATTTGGGTAATTTTGAGAAAGCAGATGTAAATTTTTTGGCTCATATTGTGACTGCTGATGAAACATGGCTTCATCACTATGACCCAGAGACCAAATAATGGTCAATGGAGTAGAGACACAAAGGTTCTCCACGGCCAAAGAAATTCCAAACCCAAAAGTCAGCAGGAAAGGTTCTTGCCATTGTCTTTTGGGATATGGATGGTGTAATCCTTTCCAAGTATCTGAAAAAACGGAAGGAGGTACTGAAGAAAAAACATTGCGGGAAACTGAGCAGATGCGTGTTGTGTTTGCAGGACAATGCACCTGCTCACACTGCTCATGAAACCCAAAAGACGATACTCAACTTGGGCTTTCAATGACTGCCGCACCCACCCTATTTGCCAGACCTGGGACCCATCTGACTATTTCTTATTCCCAAATTTAAAGCAACACTTGAAAGGAACAAAATTTACCACAGATTATGAAATCATATCTGCAGCTGAGGACTGGCTTGTGCAACAAGAAAAAGACCTTTTCTCAGAGGACTGCAAATGATGCAGGAGCAGCGTTATAACAAGAGTATAACACTTCGTGGGAAATATGTAGAATAATGTGTAAGTTACATGGTTCTATTGTTCGCCCACAGATTAGAGACCCTTCGACACTTCTGCGCATGTCATAAAAAGGAGAATCCATTCCGATAATAGGGTAATCAGTCCGTATAGTGGGATGAGTTGTTTATTATTACCGGTCGGAAAATTAACTTCTGTTTTATGATCATTGTAGTTAACTATGTTGCTTGTATAACAGTTCGAAAAATTTACCTATAAAGCATGTGATTTCGTGTTGGTGACCAATTCGTATGTCCTTCATTTCTTTCCCCCCTTCAGCATGAATCGACTATTCTTGGCAAGTTTCCAAGTGGAGATCTCAAAAGCGTGGGCATACTATACCTCAATTCCTTTATGATGATTATCACAACTTTTCAGCACACACCCTTGTAGAACCTGCTAACTTGTGTTATCATACACAGATCTGAGATTATTATTATTATAAAGAGAGACCCCTCCAGGGAGGCAGGAACTCATTGAGGGAGGCCTCATACTACACCCACCAGCTATCATACTTATTTTTGAATTCATTCACAATGCTTGCACACACACACACGCGCGCGCGCGCGCGCGCACACACACACACACAACATCCAATGGCAATCCATTCCAATCATGCACCACCCCCTATTAGAGAAAAATCTAGCCCTCACCCCCTTCAACTGAAATCCTGTATGACCAACCATTTCAGAAGTTTATAAGTCTAAATCATATCACACCTCTCTTTCACCTGTTTGGTAGTGTCTGCAGTCTACAAATACAATTTGATACAGATATAATTTGACAGAATACCACATGGTAAACTATTACAAAAGCTGGAGCAAATGGAATGAATATGAGGCTAGTATAATGGATGGGGGGGGGGGGGTTCTACTTTTTAATTTGTATATCAAGGACATAGGGAAAGATTTAAGAGGGGATATTCAGTTGTTTGCTGATGATGCAAAACTGGGGGAGTGCAACAATTGATAAAGGTGATATAATATGTATCAACTTTTAATCACACAATATATATAATAACCTTCACTGAAGCATTCTGTCAAATACCATGATACCAATACACACTGTCCAGCATTACCGTGATATATATCCATTTCACTTATTCAACTTATTCTTTTATTAGAAAATGTGATAAATTACTAAGACAACAACTCCTCCCCTTATAAAAAACCAATGCTGTTTCCTCTCACCTCCTCCATAATCCATTCTTGAATCCAAGTCCTAAACAACTTTTTCAAAATCCTTAACTAACATTCTAGAAATATTATCTAGCCTATAATTTATTGCCTGCATTTTGGCATCGATCTTCCCTTATATTATGAAACTATCCAGAAGGCTAGATAGTTTCATTCACTCACGTGGTTGGGTGAGTGAAAGTTTAAATCCCATTGTGAGCATGGATGTTTGTGAATGTCTTTAGGTAGAGATAAATTTCACTGTCCAGTGGGAGACCACAGCCTGCTTACTGGAACCTGAGTGGCTTCAAAAAGTTTCATGTTTGGTCTCTTAGGACATAGTTCAAAATTATGTAAAAACAATATAAAATATTGAAAATAAAATAAATTTGTGTTTTAAATTTGTTTTTTTGAGGAGGACAACAGATGATAAAGGTGATGTAGATATCCTGCATATGATTTAAATAAATTGGCATTGTGGGCAAAGGATAATGATTGTCAATTTAATGTTGCAAATTGCAAGGTTATGCACTTCAAGTTGAAGAGGTTGCATACTGTGTATCACATTGATAGTACTGGATTGCAGAAAATTGATGAGGCTAGGGACTTGATGATAATGATGGACAGATAGTTGATATTCAGAGGGCATATTACAAAAGTTAGTAAAACAGCTCAAAGGATTACTTGAATGTTGAAGAACATGCTAACAAGTAAAGAGAGGGAAGCTATCCCTCTTTATAAGGCTATGATTTGGCCACATCTTGACTACTATGCATAGATTTGGTCACCAGGGTTTCTTGAGGATTATGAAGTGGTGGAGAGAAGATTTGGAGATGAGGGACCAAGCTAGTGACAGGTCTGTTGAATGCTCCTTATGAGGATAAGTTGAAGGTGTGTGGGTTACAAAGTTTAGTTGATAGGCAGAAAACAGAAGATATGATAGAAACTTATAAGATATTAAAGAGGTTTTATAAAATTTATGCAAAGGAAATTTTAGGACTAGTGGTAAACAAGTAGCATGGATTGCCAGAGTGAATGCTCTGACAGTGAATGAGTTTAAGGAAAGGTATGTTAGGTTTTGTTATACAGGGAAATACTGTATAATAATAATAATAAATCTCTTAGCCCACTTGCACACAGTAACAATACTATATGTTTACAACCTTACATGGTGGGAGTTACATAAAAAAACAATGGAGATATAATTATTTTTCAGAGAAGATGGGACCTGATATAAAAATTACAATCAACAGACAGGTTGTGTGATATCAAAAACACAGCACATAACAAATTATTTCATAATAAAGCAATCACTTGATAAATCTCATTATACAAATTTCAAATAAGAACTTTTATTATTATTCATGCAAAAATAAGAAAAATTAATATTGAATAAAAGTTAAACAGAATACCCTTAATCCACAAATCATCTAATAAAATTCTTGCTAATGCCTCTGCACCTTGGTTGCTGATATCTGGATTGTTATTTAATGTAATGCGAGCGATACCTGAGATAACATCCAGACGGGGTTTTTGGTATCTCAAACTTTCCTGCCATGCTTCACCATGACGTTTTATTGTCTGGAACTACATGCATTTAGTTTAAGGTTGAAAAGAAAAATATAAATTACAATACCATAAAGAAAAAAAATACACTAAATCTATAAAATTATAACAATAAAACTATATATATATTTAGTTTTATTATATGTATGTGTTTTTATGTGTGTGTGCATGTGTAAATATAATAAATATATAAAAAATATTTTTTTATTTAAAATAAAGAGCCAATAGGCTTCATTCGGCAATGTAAACATAATTGAGTTTCCTATTCGGTTTTGAAACAATGTGGAATTTAATATTCCCTTAATTTAAATAATGTTTACATCGCCAAAATGAAGCCTATTGGCTCTTTATTTTAAATAATCTATGGGTGCACCTTTTTAACAACTTGTATAGCAGAGTATATAAGTTCTTTTCGCTATACCCTTAGTATTAATAATTTGGTCTAGCTACTCACTGATGAGATCTCAATAAAGATCGAAACCGGTCTGGGTAGTGACCTCCCACCATAATGTATAACATCATACATCTCCTAGGAGATGGGTTTGACATTATGGAAAATACTAAGAATAACGATCAGAACTTTCCCCACCTTTGCTACGAGTTGCCCTAGTTTGTACTACATACTTTGGACTACATGCTTTAGCTTACGCTAGTAGTCGCCGATACTTATATAGTTACTATACTATATTCGGCATGAAACTCTTTGATTCCGATCTTTGAGCTTCTTATTCGGTTTTGAAACAATGTGGAATTTAATATCCCCTTAATTTAAAAAAAAATATATATATATAAAAAATATTTTATATACATAATATATATATATACACACACACACACACTATGAACTAAATATATAGAAAGCAGCTTCATGTTTTCTAAGAGCATTGCAAAAGATTTATTTAAGAATTTATATTATTATTATAACAAACTTCCATGAAATACAAAAAGCATTCAATGTGTTTCGTGGCAAACAATAAACTCATTCACAGTCCTAGCATTCATAACACATTCCACTCATCCACCACTCTCCATGTGAAAAAGCTACTACTCTCTTCTTCACTACCTCATGAAGTTGAATCACTCTCTCATCAACTGATGGCAATGGTGATATCATCCTCAACTGCAACCTGTGAGGACAGCACCAAATCCATCTCTTAAAGCCTCATGCTGCTTCCATCACATGCTTTTAAGATGTAGTTATCTCTCAGGAACTGCACAAATTGATTTTTTTTTTTGTTCTCATACACTATCTCTTCCTTCCAATCCACTTCTTATAATTAAAATCTCCCACTATAATGACTCTTCCTTTACATAGTGAACCAGTCTGTCTGAACATTCATTATCACAACATTCCCTGGCCTATATCCACATGTTGTTAAATATATTATTTCTATTTATTTCATTCCAAATATTCACAAAGTCATCACATGCACAGCTATTTTCCACTTTCATCATTAGAAGGTACAATTTCTCTGTGATCATTAACAGTACTTCCTTATCACCTTTCTATCCTTTCAAAAGATTCAGTATTCCACCATTTCTACTCATACCTGTATATCATTCTTAGTTAAGCAAGTTTCACTTTTGTCAGCTATCCTTGGGAACAGTGACTCAATCAATGCCACAGAATCAGTTCCCTTATTTTTGATACTCCTTGCATTAATAAAAAAACATAATAATCCCGCTCACTTTGAAGCTATCCACCATTTCTCTTCACTCTGCATTCTACACTACACCTCTCTCTCTTTCTCTCCTCATTCTGACTATCATAACCTGCTCTCTTTCTCCCTCAGTTGCATCTGATTATGTGTGTGTGTGTGTGTGTGTGTGTGTGTGTGTGTGTGTGTGTGTATATGCATGTCTCTCTCTCAAATGCAGCTCCTTTACCTTAAACCAATCCAACTGCCTTTCATGTTTACTACATATTCACAAACTGCATGCCCTTTGAGACACAGCCCATGAGGCACTTGCATGTGCCTTCCTTACTATAATATTTAACATAAATGTGCTGCATATTTATATTCATACTTTCATGTGTTTTAGTGTTTGTGTGCACTGGGATAGAGTACAATCATAGCCTGGAAAAAGGGAAAGAAGAAGTAAAAGCGTAATTATATGTAAATGCACCAAAACTGACAGAGGCAAATATAAAAATCATAAAGAAAAAAATAATTATCTGGTACTTATTTGATAATTATCTTTTAAAAAATTCTGTATCAGGTTGAGGTTAAGTTGAGGTGATTTGTGTAGTGTCAGGTTTCAAATAAATGGGAGGAGTGCAATGCACTGTCATCTGTGAAACTGTGTACTGAATTGATGGTCAACTGAAGTAGGTCATTAGTGTGTATTTTTCAGTTGGAAGGCCAAAAACAATAATCCAACCATGGGAATGAGGTCTATAACACTTGGCACTGTTATAATGTCAAACTACTTGTTGTTTGGAAACAGTGATGTGTGAGCATTATTCCATGTGGGAGGAGACAAGCACCAAATTGTAGTCCAAATTACCTAGGGGAGGCCCCCCACTACATTTGCAGTCTACTTGGAAGATTCACTGGTGAGGATGAGATCTTGGGTTTCTTAAGGAGCGGTTAAGGTTATATGGTATTCTGGTAGGCATGTAAACAATTTGTGTAAGGTCATTAGTGATGGCAAATGCCTCAGCATCTCTGCTGTTTGATCTATACAACTGGAGGAGAAAACTGTAAACATTGCAGTTTCCTCCAATACAGTACAATTTAGTACTTTAAACATTAAAATATCCTAGGAGGATAATTTTGCTGTTAGAGAAGTAAGAATGGAGAAGACCAATGCTTTTAAGATGTAGTGCATTACTTGATTCACCAGTTTCCATTCTGTTGTTTAAGGAGAGGAAGCTAAAGAGCTCAGAGTGGTTGGTGGCACTGGGGTTGTAATAGAGAGAGAGCAAATAAATTTGACTGAGTGGAGCAGTAAGATTTTCAACTAAAGAAGGAAAATCAGAAATTCTAGGTTGGGATTCTCTGGCATGGTATGCCAGAGCAAATATATGCATAGATGCCACCCTTGAGTCGAAAGGAGTTGAAGAGTGTGTAATTGGGAAAGCTGAGATGAGTAGTGCTTGGAGGAGGGGGGGGGGGGAGTTCCTGCCAGGAAGTGTAGGTATGGGTTTGGTAGACTGGAAATGGTAGTGGACATTATTAAGGTTGGAGATGACATCACAGATGTTGGTACCTCTGTGGGGCATATATTCGACTGCAAGGGTTGTGCACGTTTGCTATGCAGCACCTGCATACTGCTTTCCATGGTGGCTAACAGCATTACTTGATTTCTGTCAACTTTTCTTGTTTGTAGCCAACAATCCAACTGTCACCTCAATTTTGATCTTCAAGTTGTCTTTGTAGTTGTCCTTGTTCTCTCTGAGGCCAAGCTCATGTGTGACTGGGGGGCAACTGCCTTTGAACTTGTTAAACATTTATTAGTTTTGATGTGCTTGTCAGTGTGTTGCAAGTCACTTTCATGAGGCATGGAAAGTTTGTTCCATACTTTCTTTTATTCATGAATCTGAAACAATGGCACCTGATGATATTTCTGGGATCAAAGTTGCATTCTCCTGCTAACTTACTGATATCATCCTTCAGTGATTCACCAGTTTCCGTTGGTAAGTTCAAAATAAATGCATTGAATTTCTTGTTTAAGTTAAGGGATATTACATCCCATATCGTTTCTTAGCCGAATAAGAAACTCAGAGTTTCATGCCGAATATAGTAGAAACTATATAAAGTTCGGCGATTCCAAGCGTAAGCAAATACCTGGATACTGCAGCAACTGACCCTTATCTACTATATTCGGCACGAAACTCTTTGAGTTTCTTATTCGGCTAAGAAACGATATGGGATGTAATATCCCACATCGTTTCTTATGACTTGTTTATTAACTTAAACAAGTCATATGTCACTGAATTGAAGCCTTTGGCTCTTCATATATCTAATAATTGAATTTCTTGTTTTCTGCATTGATTGAGTCATGTACCATTGATGCAATGAATTCGTGGAGTTCGTTAGTGTTGGTGTAGAGGATACATTGTGTTGTGGTGCTGATCATCAAGCAGTTTCAAGCTTGGCTTCCAGTGTTCAGATTTTTTAGACAAAAATTTTGTCCATGGTGTTAAGGCATTGTTCGGGGCTGTCGATTGTATTTCCCAAGTTCAGAAGCTGCTTTATAGATGGAAAGCACAGAGAACAAAAGAAAGGCTGGTTCAAGTTGACGAGTAGTTTGTGTGTTAATTACTTCTATTTTTGCATAGCCAGTAGCAACAGAAATCACACCTTAGACCTTTTTTTTCTTGTTGATAATATCTAGTTTGCAATTGCAGTGCACTTTGTATTATCAATGGGTTTGTCAGTGATCAACAACACTATGCTAGAGCAACCTAAAGTGTTCTGCCATCATTGGCCTTTGTTTTTCATACTGTGCTTCATACAATATACCTATTGTATGAAGCACAATTCTTGCTTCATACAATAGGTATAGCAAGAGCTTGCACGAGGTTGATATTTAATTGAGCAAATAAACTGACTTGATGCACTTTAAGTACTTTTTGATTTTTTGATTATGTACAAGTATTCAGCCCCTTAGTACCCAATGTTGTTATTTACATTTACTGGATATTTGTTTTGGAAAGAAAACAGTTCTAATAATGATAAAATATGAGAGCACAGGTTTAGAGTAACTTATTACCAAGAGTCACCTAGTGAACTGTTGTTTGGGGTGAAATGGTACTTCTAGTGTCACAAACATCTGTAGAATATCTGTTGTCTAACAATATCAGATTACCTTAGACTATTTTTTAGCAGCAGTCGATTTTGATTAAATGAATAAATAAAAAAGGAAAGGATAACTTTTGGTTTTATTATTTATTGTGTAGTAATAATTAGAATTGTTTATATAAGAAATATTTCCAACATTTTCTTGGCATTAATGAACTGTACTCTTGTTTACAAGAGACAATCATCTCACCACCATGTTGCTTACCAAGCCAGGCAGTAGTGCGCTTGTGCAAACAAGGTACTTCCAAAGAGGAAGTTAAATTAGTGAGAGGGGAAGCAAACAGAAGTTGCATTCAAGAGAGTGAGAGAGAGGCGATGTTTAAAAATGAAGATGGAATGTTTTAGGGGAGAATGAAAGTTATAAGAAATTACTGAAACCAGAAAGGTGGATAAGAGAGTTATGAGGGAAACAAATAGTTATCCCTAAAGTAATGAAGAATTCCTTTTATATGAAGTTGTGACAGAAAAAATATGTTTATATAGTTTCTCCTGGAGTAACAGACAGTTCCTTTTTGAAAAACCCATAGGAGATGAACTTTTTGTATTTAAGGATGATGATGATGAAGCTTCCATAAGGAAAAGGAAACTTTAAAATCACCTTCATATTTAGAGGAAATAGAAAAGGAACTGATACTGCAAAAAGATATGAAAGAAATGCATTCTTTATTTTCTTTTCTATACCTTTAGGAAATGTTTTTACTACATGATAAAATAAAATTTCGACAGACCAAAAGTAAATAAAGATTTCTTATATAAACTTTCTAATTATTACAAAATATAATGCATTTTTTTCCCATACCTTCAGGAAATGTTTTACTACATGATAAATAATAAAACCAAAAATTATCCTTTCCTTTTTTATTTATTCATTTAATCAAAATCGGCAACCACTAAAAAAAATAGTGCAAGATAATCAAATATCACTAGATAGCAGATATCCTACACATTCATTTGTGAATATATACAATTAAAATTCTGCATAAAAAAATAACAAATTCCTTAATAAAAAATAACACAGTTCATGACTTGGATATACAGGTTTATCTACCACTGTTGTCAGTATGAGCTGTATTATTTTGAATGCCCACCAGAGGAACAGCTATGGCTCTCGGCTTTCCACATAATGCACACTCTAATTCCATCCTCATTTCAATCTTCTAATTTCAAGAAAACAATGCCAATTATCACATTAATGACAATAAGTGTTATGTTAAGTATATACATGTGATTTTTTATTAAAAAAAGAGAATGTAAAATATTGTGAATTAAAATATATTATTGTAATATTTATGCATACACCACTGGAACAATTGATTGCCTGGATGATAAAAAACACACTAATAAGTAGGGGCTTCACTTAAATATTAGAACTCTATAACTGAGAGGAAATCATCACATAGCCTGTAAGTAATGCAGAGAACCAACTATGGCTTTTGACCCAATGTCCAATCCTTGCCTCCTTGCAGCATAACTTATTAAATATCCATAGTTATAATGGTTACTGAATTATTTAATCCTGGGGCCACCTGCTATACCAATGCAACAATAGGCTTACTTCTGTATTTAGGATTTATGTTTTAAAAAAAAATAACAATAAATAAATAAATCCTCTAATGCTCTTTTTCCTCAAATGGTTTTCCCAAAACTCTTTTAAGAAAAGGAACAGGCATTCACTGAAGCTATCAATGAATCAAGGCTTCTCAAGAGAGAGAAAAAGAGAGAGTACAGAATACCGCTATCTTGTGGTCTAATCCTAACACTTGTATTATTATTATTATTATTAAGAAAGACAGCCAAGGATTCAGGGATTCATCGAGGGAGGTCACATACTATACGCACCAGTTATCATACTTATTCTTGAATTCATTCACACTGCTTGCACTCACAACATCCAATGGCAATCCATTCCAATCACACACCATCCTATGAGAGGAAAAATCTAGCCCTCAACCCCTTCTTAGCATCATTCATTCTCAGCTTCCAAGGATGCCCTCTTGTTCATTCCCCACTCTCCATAGTTTGAAAAATTCCATCAACTGAAATCCTGTATGACCCTTTCAGAAGTTCGTAAGTCTCAATAATATTATCCCTAGTTCTTCTATTTCCTGGTGTCTGCATTCTACAAACTCTTAATCAGTCTTCATAATCAGTATTCCTTAATCATGATATAATTTTTAACACTCACCTTTGCATTCTCCACTGTATCAGAATCATAAAGGAAGCCAGGAGATGACCTGTGCACAATAGTCCAAGTGAGGTCTTATCAAGGGCTTGTAAAGAGGCAAAATAACATCTTATCTTTACATGTGAAAGTTTATTTCATCACTGCAATTATCTTTTGAGTTGTTGCAATCGTTGCTACATGTTTCCTAAACTTCAACTTCCCAACTACTAACACTCCAAGATCCCTAGCCTCATCAGTTTCTTCTAGCATATTCCCTACCAATATAATACAACATTGGATATCTAATCACGCCAAAACTTTATATTTACTAACAACGAACTGACATCCATTTTTCCATGCCCACAATTCCAGCCTATTAAAATCATTCTGCAAGTACTGCATATCAGCAGCATTCCTGATTACCCTACCTATCTTTGCACCACCCTTGTGCAACAGAATTACCATACATGCTTTCCATTCCTGCAGAATCTTTCCTGTTCTGAGACTCATATTAAACAGCCTGGTCAAAGGAACAGCCAGTTCAGCTGAACACTCTTTCAGCACATGTGCTGATAACCCATCAGTCCCCTATTGCTGAATTCTTATTCAGTTTGTGCAACAGCATATAATACTTCGTTCATACACCTGAGTTTCTTCATCCAGTGAAGAGGTAGCAGGGAACTCAATGTTGCATACACCAGGTTGATAGCTTTCTCACTGGTTGAACAACCTCTTCTGCATCTGTTACCCTCAAAACCATCGGCATTTAGAAGAGTTATTCTTTCATATTCATTCTTTCTATTACTTGCAGCATACTGATAGAATTGTTGTGGATTGTCTTTAACATGCAGAGCCAGTTTCTTTTCATACTCAGACTTTGCTTTCCATGACATCATTCTTATGCAACTAGTATTCCTTCCACATCATCCTTTTCTTACAAATCTCTTGTTTAATAAGACTGCACATCCATTTGACTCCTACCTTATTTATTCTTTGAAAACTCTCGGGACACATTCAGATATCGCATCATTTAAGTACTGTTTAAATGCTTCTCATGCACTGTCGATATTCTTCCCATCCAGCAATCGATCCCATTCCACTAAACAACAGTTGGTCAAAATTTCCTGCTTTGTAGTTCAGCATGTAACCTTTTCTGAATGGAACATTCATAAACTTAGTCACTTCCCAAGAGAGTACTGCATGATCACTGTCACCAACAGGAGGCAGAATATATGTAGAAAGTATTTTTAACTTGGGTATAGTTATGTTAGATACCAAGCAATTTTAAACCTGGTTTTACTCCATTTTTTCCAAGTAAGCAAACAGACAAAATGTCGAGTTTGCGGCTGCAATTTATGCAAGACTAGCTGATCCCACAGGTAGTGCAAGACCAAGGCAACTCGTGGTAGAGGTGGAGCAAGCTCTGATCACTAATCTTAATATTTACCCTTAATGCCAAAACACATCTCCAAGAAGGGGATGTATGATGTTTTGTATTAAAGGCAAGGGGCCACTACCCAGACCGGTTTCGACCTTTATTGAGGTCTCATCAGTGGGGAGCCAGGCTAGAAATACCAAGATTTAGTAATGCAGAGCTTGTAAGTATTTTTACCAAAACGAGTTACCATAAGGTGTTATAACCTTATTAAACAAAAATCTCAGGAGGAGATATAGATGTAGAAAGTATTTTTAACTTGGGTATAGTTATGTTAAAGATACCAAGCAATTTTAAACCTGGTTTTACTCCATTTTTTGGTAAAATACTTCTAGCCTGGCTCCCCACTGATGAGACCTCAATAAAGGTCGAAACCGGTCTGGGTAGTGGCCCCTTGCCTTTAATACAAAACATCATACATCCCCTTCTTGGAGATGTGTTTTGGCATTAAGGGTAAATATTAAGATTAGTGATCAGAGCTTGCTCCACCTCTACCACGAGTTGCCTTGGTCTTGCACTACCTGTGGGATCAGCTAGTCTTGCATAAATTGCAGGCGCAAACTCGACATTTTGTCTGTTTGCTTACTTGGAAAAAATGGAGTAAAACCAGGTTTAAAATTGCTTGGTATCTTTAACAGGAGGCAGAATAGTTACGTCTTTAAATGAAATGCCCTCTGACACTATAATCAAATATAACATTCTTTGACCTCAAGTTCCTTCTGTCACATGCTGCTTGAGGAAGTTGTCCTGCAACAGCTCAATAAATGTTTCATTCTTCTCATGAAATTCTACTGCTACCCAGTCAATATATGGATAATTAAAGTCTCCCGTTATGATTACTCTTTATGTGCTCATCTTTTCTATTTGGTGATGCATTTCTTTATCACTAGGAACCTATCCCCCAGATCTGTATGCAACAACATCCCACTATGTAATTGATCTTGTTAGATTCCACCTTACACCAGATGGCTTCAAACTCACTGCCACATGAAATACTGTTAGTAGTACTACAATCATAGGTCTCAACTATAACTGGATTCAAGTCATTCGATATCATTAGCAGCACATTCCCTCCTCTCCTATCCTCTCTATCCTTCCTGAATATACTGTACCCTTTGCACTCGATACCAGTTGGTATGTCTGATTCTGATATCCCGGTCTCACTAATGTCTACAATCTGAGGTCCCAACATACTGACCAAGTCAGCAAACTCTATTCCTTTTTTCTGATACTCCTAGCATTTGTATTTTTTTCCTAGCATTCCTTTTTTCTGATACAGCTTCTTCCAGCAACCCTTTCATGTCCTCTCTCATACTGAACTTGTCGTTAGTACCTACTACAATCTCATTTACTTTTCTTTTCTGATTTTGAATTACTTACTTTATATTCTTAAGTTGTTCATGACACAGTTGGACAACTTGCAGATCTCTATTCTTCTCTAGTGCCTTATACATGTAGACATCTTTGCACACTCTGACGGGTCTGAACCAGACAAACACAAAGTCGAAATCATTCTCTCCTCTTCAACATTTCCACGATAAAGCTCATTCCTATCATTAACACAGCTATATAATATTGTTGCTCTTACATTCACATTCTCACCATTCCTCCCTTTATAATTTAGTTTCCCTGACTCTCTGTGTTAGGTCTACCAGTTATTAGTTTTTCAAGACTCCTGATACCAAACACATTCAGGTGTAGGCCATCCCTCTTATACAAATCCAATCTTCCTGCAAACTCACTCCACACATCCATTCCTTGTACACAGCCTATGCATCGAATCGTTTCCCATCATCTGAACTTATCGCTAGTTAAGTCGTTAGTACCTACTACAATCTCATTTACTTTTGTTTTCTGTTTTTGAATTACTTACTTTATATTCTTAATTTTCTCTCCGGGAAATCTCAAAGTTATAACTCGCTCATCAATAGCACATTTTATTATAGAGTCACTATACCAAATAACATCCTTCTTTTTTACAAACATTATTTATCTGTTTTTCATTACTTCCTGACTAACTGTTTCCATGCTTTGTTGTTTCTCGTTTGCTCCTTAATTTTCTTTTCCTCCCTATGTTCATTTAAATGCCTCTCGACCTTTTTGTAATTCCCACGTTGTCTCTCTGATGATCTGCTTTAATTTTGCTATTTTAGAGATTAATTCATTTTCAATAACCTTCTCCATATTTTCAATAACCTCATTAGCAGGGCTAAACTTCTTGTTCTTAGCTTTATGTTTCTTGTGTGTTTTTGATACCATTTTATTTTTATATTTATTATTGAAATGTCTTAATAAAAATATGTTATAAAACACTAAAAATGCTAAAATCTACACTAATATACTATAAAACACTAATTTTCTAAGGAAAAAAAACAACAACAATAAAACAGACAAAAATCCCCAATTTTACACGAGCATTAAATTCACTGACTAACCACAATGTATGCTCAAACCAATTCAGAATTTTGACAATGGCTAACTCACCTTTAGTCAAAAGAGACCAGATAAAGGTTCCTCACATTTCAGACAGGAATCAATCCCAGGTCTTTCCCACCAAAGGGCTTCGTCTATACCAACTGAGCTAGGGAGGCTCCTATTATTCTGTAATAGGAGTATTCCTATTAGTCTGTAAAACAGTGAGTTCTACAGTCAATTTTTGAGATATATTAAAAACCTGAGTTTCTGGGAGAATAACCCTACTTTCCCATGTTAGAGATCAACTAATCTAGGAACCAGCTGAAGAAAAGCTCAGAAAAATTTCTTCTAGTCACAGTTAGTGACTAGAAGAAATTTACAGTCTTCCTTCAGGCAACCTAGTGCTATAGATGCACTAAGCTGCAAAACTATTTCCCAGGACTACACAGGTACCACAAGTTAATAATATTAATGATTCCACAAAAGCACAATCCTAGGAACATTAGCCAAACACGAAACATAACAAGAGAAGCATGTAAAAATATAATAATAATAATAAAGCTTTCTGCTTTTTTGTTCCCTCACTAAATTCACATATTATTATTATTATGTGACACCTCCAGGGAGTCCAAAGACTCATCGAGGGAGAGTGTGCCAAGAATCGAATGACTGATTCCCTTCCAACTACTAACCATGCTCAAACGTGCTTAACTTTTTGCATGAGCCATTAGTAGCAGAGGCTTTACCAATTGACCAACCTATTAAAAATTTCTTTAACAAGTTATTAAATGTCCAACAATATGAATTGCTACCCTTACAAGAGAGAGAGAGAGAGATCAAATATTTCTTTCAATATCCAAATTACTCCTACCTTAATAAGACTAGCAACAGCTTCAGCCCCTTTTACAGATATCTCACAGTTACTGAAATCTAAAATTCTTATTGAAGTGGCTGTTCTGAGTTTCTGACAGATCACTAAAAAATAAAAATGAGTGAATTACACTTTATTTACAGAAATTTTGATTCTCATTAAATTGAATTTACCACTGAATGAAATGTTTCTAGATTCACAGATGTAATTATACAATTCCACAATTCCACATCTTTTTATTGGATTATAATGATAAAATTTAATCGTAATATCATGTATTTTCTTTCAGGATGTATAAAATAGCAAAGAAAGTACATATTGATTCAAAGATCAGAAGAAATTTACCTGAAGTGTGATCTCTGATCAAGTAACAAGTGCCACGAAGGTAAAAATGCATGACAAATTTGTTTGTCACTTGTCTGACGTATCTGAGTAGGTTATGTATTTTAGTTGGTGGTCTTTAACAGTACAGTCAATTGAGATGGCATAATTTTTGTTAATATTTGTTGAAATCTTTAATATTTTCCAAACTTTTGTGAAATAGTGATCAAGTACCATTATTTTGTGTAAGCAAGGTCTGATAATCTTATCTTTTCTGTAATATATATATATATACATATATATATATATATATACAAATCAGTTAATTACAATGAATTACTCAAACTTGGCAGGTCAAACTAAATTAGTCTGTTCCATACAAATGAATTTATCCACTGTTATACTGTATGCACAGTTGGTCGATTATTTAGTTTCCCATAGGAAAATATTCCCCTGCAGACGAATATCTCAAACCATGTGAACTTTACAACAGCCAATCAACCAAGGTTAGATGATTAGTTATTGTAATGGGGGAGTGGATTACTTCTGAAATAGTTCTTGGTCAGTCAATTACTGACACATCTAATCCAAGTCTTTGATTTCCACCCTTCTAGATAAGGTTTTGAATATGCTTGCCTGTAATTCAGGCAGTAAGAGTATGCTTCTCTCCCTGCCTTACTCAAATTGCAGGCAGATATCACAGGAGACTAGCTGCCTACATTATAAGCTAGTACCACATGCAGAGAAGCCAACATCATCATCATCAGTTTACTGAAATTTACCCTCCAGGGGTTTTCAGGCTACAATGACAGCACTAGATGATTAAGTTAACATTATTATTAACCTCCTACCAACAATTTTCTCCAAATTAGTCTATGACATGTCAGCACTCCAATATTGTCATATCTAACATTTTGTGCTTCTAAAGCATTTTCAACTGAATCAATTCACCTAGACCTTGGTCTTCCTCTGGGTCTCTTTCCTGCTATCTTGGCATCAACCACCTGTTTGACCATACCACCTTAGATTAGCTCTGCTTATAAATTCTTGAATGATAACAATGTCAAGTTCCTTTCTAATATCTTCATTTTTAATATAATTCCGCCATTGATGCCATCTGTTCACTCCCCTAATTTTTCTCAGAATGCTCATATCTGTGGACTCTAGTCTTCAAAAGAGTGCTTCATTTCTAACTCAAACTCTCAGATCCACAACGTAAAACTTGTTTGAACACTGTCTTATGCTACTGCTGGTTTGGTGTTTTAGCTAACTAATTTCTCTCTTATTCCATATAAATTTATTCAGTTGACTTACTACCATACTAACTTTACTAATTCTGCTTACTACATCAATATTTAATTTGCCATCTTCACTAAAAACTGTACCTAAATAGCTGAAATGTTTTCCTTGTTCTATAGTTTTGGTCTTTTTATTGCTAATTTTCATGCAAAATTTATTACAGTTGTTATTCAATTTAGTTAGTGAATCTTGGAGACTTGCACTAGATGTGTTTAGGAGTACAACATCATCTGCATAAAGCAGAGAAAGCTAAGTTTGACATCTCCAATTCTATCATTCCTAAAGCCCCTTTATTTCATAATGATATAGATAATGATATTATCGTTAATGATAATTCCATATAGATAATGAATAAGAGAAGAGATAACGCGCATCCATGTCATGTGGTGGTATATCAAAGGGATTTGAAAAATCCAAGTATACCACTGTATATGCATTGCATCTTCTTTATCAAGGGAGTTTGTCACCTTGTTGTTATTCGTAAGCAGATTGCTGAAACATGACCTCCCTCTAACAACCCCCCCCCCCTATGCTCACCATAACGAACACTGCTGTTATTAACCCACTTCTGAATTCTAGTCCTCACCAACTTCTCTAACACCTTAACAGTCCCAAAAAAAATTGGCATATTATTTGTAGCCTTAGTCTTATACCACCCCCTCCCCTATATGAAGTGGAACAATTTTTTCCACCCATCCTTTGGACTTGGCCTGTTGCAAGACTCATGTTAAACAGGTGTGCCAAAGTCATCATGAATTCTATAGAGTATTCTCTCAAGATGTGGCGATGTATTGTCAAGTCCTATTGTCTTACTAACATCAAATTTATTAATTCCCATATACTTCCTGGTCATTCACCATACCTTCTACACTCCAGTTTGACATGATGCTGGCCTTCACTAGAGGATGAAATACACTGATAATGAGATCACTGAATACTTCAACAACCAGGAGAAGATTACACACACCATTCACAATCACATCCTCTGATGCCATAACAAGATCTAAGACGGTTAACCCTCGTGTGCCCTCTGTTACATATCGCCTAAGATTTTTGTTCCTTAAGAAATTTATGCTCTTTATTCTCTGACATCAATATATCCTCTACATTGGTTACCAATCTGCCAGTGTTATCAACTAGAATCATCTTCCCATAAGTCATTTTGTTTCTACTTGCCACATATTGAAAAAACTCACTAGGATTTTTCTTATCTTGATTGACTAATTTCTTCTCATGCTGCACTTTTGCTTTCTTTATCAATTGCATCACCTTTCTGGCCTGCTCTTGGTATGCTTCGTGCAAGTGATCATTACTAACATTCCCCATGTGTTGGCTCCACAGTGCCTTCTTCTTCTTCTTCTAGATTATATGCTTAATCTCTTTATTCATCCATTTCACTCCCACCTTGTTTACCTTTTCACCTTTGGAGTACACTCAGACACTGCTGTTGTTAAATAGCTCCTGATCATTACCCATGCAGTATCTGTCTCCTTCCCCTCAAGTCCTCTTTCCATGCTATAGCTCCCGGTCGTCTCCTAAGTTTTCATAACTACCAGCCTTGTAGTTCCATATATATCCCTTCTTTATAGAAGTTCTTATATTACTGGCGGCAACCCAGGTGATCACTTCATAGCCATTCTCACCAACCAGGAGAAGACTGGTGAGAATCCCATCACATCCTCTAATGATATAATAAGATCTAAGATGGTTAACCCTCGTGTGCCCTCTGTTACATATTGCCTAAGATTGTTGTTCCTTAATATTGAGAAATTTATGCTCTTTATTCTCTTACACCATCTCTTCATTCCAATCAATACTGTCATAATTGAAATCAACCATGTTGGTCATTTTGCTTGCTCACTAAGCCAAGCTACCTATACATTTCTTTGTCTTCACCTTCCAAATTTCCTGGCCTGTACAATCCACCTTAGCAACATCCCACCAAATATCTTATTCTATAAACCCCAAAGGATCAAAGCTGTATAACTGAGAGGAGACCTCCACATAGCCTTTAAAGGAATGCGGAGAACCGACCAGGGCTTCTGACCTAATGTCCAATAATCACCTTCTCGTATTGCACCCTGTTGGGTATCTACTTTGAACGAATGAGGATGGGCTGGCAATTTGGGATTTAGCCAACCAAATTGTATTCTTATTGGTTAAACCAAAATAAAAACTGATGGTACAACATGACAAAATTTCATGCCGTTGGGGCATCGGCAGTTAATCAAGGGCCCCCCCCTTGTTTTCGCCAGGGAACCAGGGCGAACAGCGAAAAGTCAGCTACTGGAACAAATCTGAAAACAAACCCCAACTCAACATCACCACAGTTAAAGATCGGTACTATCAATGTAAGAAGCCTGAATGGCAAAGAAATGGAGCTAGCTGAGTAATTAGTAACTAGCCGACATAATAGGGGTGACTGAAACAAAAAAGACCAAAACTGGTGAGATCTTTCTGAGCAATAAATACAAAATGTTATATTCAGGCAATGACAATCAAGGAAAAGATGGAGTAGCCATAGTATTCAACACAAAATATGAGGCTAATCTTCTTCAATGGCAGTCAGTCTCAAGTAGAGTAATATGGGCAAATATGAGAACGGAGAACTGGACAATGAGACTTATTTGTGCCTATGGTCCCACAGAAGGTTCTACTAAGGTAGAAGTGGAGGAATTTTTTGACGCTTTAGAAAAAGCAACTGACACAATGAAAAAGGAAAAGTTGGTCCTTGTTGGGGATCTAAATAGCAGAGTAGGAAATGATTGTGAGACATACAAAAATATTTTGGGAAAATTTGGAGAAAAGAGCAAAGCTAATAATAATTGCAAATATCTGTTGGATTTCTGCTCAGGACATGGACTGGTTATTACTAACACCATGTTCCAACATAAAAATGTCCACAAATTCACATGGAGAGAAGAGGCTATCTCATTGACTATGTTATTGTTGATAGTGATGTTTTCTCCCTTTCTTCCAATTTCAAATCCTCTGTATACTCTGGTGTCCTGCACCAGAGTGTACAGAGGATTTGAAATTGGAAGTGATCACTATTTAGTCTTGAGCAGGATAAAATTGAATTTCATATTGAAAAGAATAACATGTAAGAAAGTTTTAAAGTGAATAAAAGTTGAGCAGCTCTCAGATGTGAACTGTAGACTAAAATACACAAAGATTATTGAAAAGAAAATGAAAGAGTTTGAGAACAGGAATCGAACCTTGGAGATTCAGTGGCAAACTCTGAAGAAAACATTGATTGATTCTGCCAGAGAGGCATGTGGTGAGGTTGTGTGCAAGGATAAAAAAATCAGAACTCCCTGGTGTACACAGGAAGTTAAAGAGGCACTGAAGGAAAAGAAGAAAGCATATCACAAGTTCCTGGCAAATAAGTCAGCTTTTACTCTTACAGAATACAGAGACAAATGTAAAAAAGCTAAACAGTGTATAAAACTAGCTAAACAAAAGTCATGGGAGGACTTTGGCAAGAATATAGAAAATAAATATCAAGAAGGTGGCAAAATATTCTGGAGGTCGTTGAAGAAGCTTAGGAATGGAGGAAAGAGTGCTGTAAAAGGAGTTAGAGATGATAAAGGTGACATGAAAACAGGAGAAAAAGATATCCTGGAAGTATGAAGTAATTACTTTGAAAAACTGCTAAATGAAACAAGCAGTGATGACAGCACAGTGATAAAAAACACTGACCAGGCATGCAGTCAGGAATACATATCCATACTTGAAGTAGAAAAAGCCATCAAAGGCTTGAAATGTGGAAAGGCAGCAGGAGTGATGATATTCGACCAGAAATGCTGAAGTATGGTGGTATAAAAGTCTTACAGTGGCTGCACTGCATAGTTCAGAAAGCCTGGACAGAGGGACGAATTCCCAATGATTGGAGTAGAGCTCTCATAGTACCCATATATAAAAAGGGAAATAAAACTGAATGTGAGAATTACAGAGGTATTTCCCTACTGAGTGTTCCTGGCAAGATCTATGCAAGTATACTTGAGAAACGGTTGAGAAGAATTGTGGAAGAAAAGCTTGGTGAAGAACAAGCTGGATTCAGGCTAAATAGAGGCTGTCACTATCAGATCTTCACTTTACGACAAATAGTCGAGAAAGCATGGGAATATAACAAAGATCTGTATTTAAGTTTTGTCGATTTGGAAAAGGCATATGACAAGGTGCCAAGAGAGAAGCTATTCAATACGCTGCAGTTATATGGTGTCAATGGGGCATTATATCAAGCAATACTTAGTCTTTATTTGAGTTGTAAGTCAGCAGTTAGAATTGAAGGAAGTACAGGATGATGGTTTAATGTCAAATCTGGTGTGAGACAAGGATGTACATTATTCCCTCTGTTATTCATTATCTATATGGATCACATTATGAAGGAAAGTGGTATTAAACCTGATATCAAAATTGGAGATGTTAATGTCAGCTCTTTGCTTTATGCGGATGTTGCTATACTTCTAAATAAATCCGCTACAAGTCTGCAAGATTCTCTGACTAAATTGAATAGCTGTTGTAATAGATATGGTATGAAGGTCAGCAATAAAAAGACAAAGACAATGAAAATAGGTAGAATCATTGAAAATGTCAACTGTGTTGTGAATGGAGAACCTGTGGAACAAGTAAAACATTTCAGCTACTTAGGCATGATTTTTACTGAAGATGGTAACTTAAATATAGAAATAGACAACAGAATCAGCAAAGCTGGTATGGTGGGAAGTCAATTGAATAAATTCATATGGAATAAGAGAGAAATTAGTCAGAACACTAAATTAGCTGTATACAAGACAGTGTTCAAACCAGTTTTAACTTATGGATCTGAGAGCTGTGTCAGAAGTAAAACACTTGACCAAAGACTAGAGACTGCAGATATGAGAGTCCTGAGAAAGATTAGAGGTGTGAACAGATGGCAACAATGGCAATATCATATTAAAAATGAGGATATTAGGAAAGAACTTGACATTGTCAGCATCCAGGAATGCATTAGCAGAGCTAATCTCAGGTAGTATGGTCACTTAAATAGAATAGGAGAGGAAAGATTAGCAAAACAAGTGTTCTCTGACAGGTTGGCAGGAAAACGACCCAGAGGAAGACCAAGATATAGTTGAAGTGTTATGGTACAAAGTGCCTTAGACGATAGAAATATAAGATCTGATAATGTTGGAGTCTTGACAAGTAACAGACTGATTTGGAGGAAAATTGTAGATAGGAAGTTAGTAATGATGTAAATTTTTCATGTAGTATTGTCATATCCTGTACACCCCTGGAGGGTGCATGGCAGGAATTTGATGATGATGATGATGATAAACCCCACTTCACACTATACTGCTTCAAAACCACTGCCAATTCTCCCCCCCCTTCCAATTGTATCTCAACTGTATGTGGAAATAATTCTCCGTATCATCAGCAATACTTCCCCTCCCTTCTTGTCTTTCCTATCTTCATGGAAAAACATGATATCCTTCCATTTCTATTCCCTTCAAGATGTCATTTTCATCCAACTATTTTCAGTCAGGTATACGTAAACTCAATTAATGCAATAACTTCATCTCCCTTATTTCTGGTACTCCTGAAATTCATAAATAAGTATAATAATTCATTTCTAGGTCTATAACCAGTCCTATTCGTCCCCCCCCCCCACCACCACCACCCAAACTCAACCTCCATGTATTCCAGGCCATTTCAATCTAATGCAAACAATCCGCAAATACATTCATTACTATTTTCAGAATACACTCTCCTTACACTGTCTCCCTGATCCATCTAGTTTCTCCAAATTGCATTCCTGTTCTCACATTCTCCTCTCCATTCATAACCACATCAGTCTCACCTGGTCCACTCTGATCTAAACAAGATACTAGCAGAAGTCATCTCTGACTTCTGCTAATACCTTGTTTACATCACTCATTACACTTCAAAACCATTCAGATGCAGTCCGTCACTCTCTCATACAGTTCCATTTGTCCCTCAAACTCATTCCACACGTTTACAAACTGCACTCCTTTCTCTTCATGCATTTCAGCTAACATTTCATTCAAGATCTTTGCTGTCTGCAGCAACTCATCACTGTCATACTTGGGCAATACACAAACTACTCTTCCTACCACATGTTGTCTTTCACTCTCCTCAATATTCTCCTGATATCAATCTTTAATTAAAAGGAAATTCAAACACTACACGCCTCAAACCAGAAGATCACATTGAATTTTACCATAAATTACAAGATGAAATAAATGCTGCATGCAATAGGGGAAATTTTGTTATAACAGAAGACTTTAATGTTAAAGTTGGATATTACTTTGAAGATATATTGGACATTATGGATAAATTTGGCATACATAACATAATAATGAAAGAGGAGAACACTTATTGGTTTGTTGAAAGAAAATGAACTAACTGTTGCAAACAAACACCATGATTTTCCACAGACCAGTACACAAGCATACATGGACATCTCAGACTCCTCTACTAAAAACATTATTTGGTCATATATTAAATTGCATTGATTATATATTATACATCTGGGAAGAAATTAAAATAATCATGATCAATGATGCAAATAACTGCCTAACACAAGATAAATAAATGCTGAATAAATAGTGAGATTTTGAAAGAAAAAAAGAAAGACTAAGCTAAATATACTTAAATATAATAAATAATAATTACACAATAACCACAGTAATTAACTTTAATGAAATAAAAGTACAGATATTTCGTACTGAAATTAACATCATCAGTGTAGACAACAAGCAATTCAAAAGAATGGAACACAAAGTACATAACAGTCGGTGGATTACCAATTAAAAACTGTTGCCGTGTGCTAGAAATTAATATTAATAAATAATATTATTACATTTATTCTTAAAAACTATTTTTTTGATGGTTACATAAGATAAGAATCTCCCAAACTTTTGGGAAAGAGAGACAATCATTGCGTCATATTTCCATATATGAGTTTCCAAAAGGTGTAGCACCACTGGGTCTGGCTCCCACTCAATAAAGGTCAAAACCGGTCTGAGTAGTGACCCTTCCCATAATGCATAGTATTATACATGTCCGCAAGGAGATGTGCTTTGCATTATGGGATACTAAGACAAGTGATGTGAAGTCATACCACCTTGACCACGAGTTGCCCCAGTCCTGAAAATACTTCAGGTGCAAACTTTGTTTGCTTACACTTGGATAAAGAATTAAACCAAGTATATAATTTCTTGATATCTTTAATTTATAGAATAACCAAGTGAAAAAACTTCCAATAATGGAAAGAATGTCAATGCCACAATGTTGTAATAATCTTAGAGTTAAGCACAGAATGTTGTAGTATTCAGGAACAATCTCAGCTTTTGGACCTATAGTCATTTACTAAAACTGGGAAAAGATGAAAATCCAGGTAGTCTTGGAGAAGGTCTGCATGTATATGTGATTGGTCTGCAACAATTTATGGAGTTTAGAAGCTGAATTGCTTAAATAGCAGAATTTTATGACTGGAAGCCCAAAGACTTCATGCTTCTTTGATAGTTGAAGAAATTCCTTTTTAACTTCTTGATATCAGCAGGACCAAAAATATTGCACAGGCTTACTATATAATTGTATTTTTATAATATCTGTAATATTTATTATGTACAACTGAACAATGTTTTTGTATATAAGTTCTTGAACTTGGAAAAGGGAATTCATAGTGAAGAATTTATGGAGACACAACGCACGTGTTAGAATAATTACTTTACTTAACATTAAAAAAGTAACATTCGATGTTTTGACCTCTGTATTGAAGTCGAAACATCGAATCATCATCAGGAAAAATACATATGTATAAGATACAAGCTACATAACACTGCACTATACAAAGTAAAATGAATCTAAATGCTTGTTAATCTTTTAACCTAACCTGACCTCTTGTGGGAAAAAATAAATAAAAATTTTATATAAAATAAATAAAATAAAAAATTAAAATGCAAATAAATTAAAAATGGAATTACTTGAAACATTTCTAAAGTCCTTTCATATTGTGATTTTCTTCTGGGCTTGTTCTGGTTGCTATAAGGGTTGCAGATGGGTCTTCCACATTCTTGGAATGATTAATCCATCATTTTTGTTCAGGTTTGGATAATGTTTTAGAATTTCACAAGCTTCTTTGAATTTTCTCTCAAACCAGATTTTGGTACAGTGTAGGGACTTGGTGCCTTTCCAGTCAATTTTGTAGCATGTTTGGAGTGCATGGCCTATCACACATTTAGATTCGTTTTACTTTGTATAGTGCAGTGTCTTGTATTTTTAAATAAAGTAATTTTCTAACAAGTGTCGTGTCTCCATAAATTCTTCGCTATGAATGCTGACCACCTGTATAACCTTAAAAGAAGGAATTCCAAGTATAGTCAAAGGCTCTCTCTTAAGAGTTAATTCAAAGGGAATGATTCTGAGATTCCACTTTCTAGAAAACTTTTAGTTTTGTCTTGTCTGTATTAGCAGTTAATCCACTGAATTCTGCTGAATTTTTCCAAAATACCAAAAAAAGATTTATATGGAATCATTACTCCTCAAGTGCCTACTGCATCCTCAGCATATGCTAATACCTTATTTTCCTTCATAGTTGACAGTTCAAGAACCAATACAAAGAATAATGAACTAAGAGGGGAAACCATGCTTGACTCCTTTTTGAATTTTGACCAGGTCTGACAGGAACCCATTAACTAGAAAGCGGGTAGCTGAATTGGCATAGGCTCCTTTAATAACAGATAGCAGTTTTTTACCCACACTAATTTGCAGGAAGATGTGGATTAGAAAGGGATGCTGGACATTATCAAATGCTTGAGTAAGGTCTACTGATAGCACTGCCATTGGCTGCTTTTTTGTATTAACTAAGTAGAATAGATCACGTAGCAGAAACAGATTAAATTCTACTGTTCAGCCTGGAACTCCATACACCTATGTGCTTTTAATTATATATTTTATTATTTATTTATTATTTTGTGACTCCTCCAAGGAGTCCAAAGACTCAGTGAGGGAGGGAACCTACTCTACAAATCTCCATCTTCACCACTTAATTCACCAACTACTACAACCATCATCATCTACATCTACGCCATCTACTGCACACATCACCAATTTTTTTTTTGTCCATAAATTGCATGTGTTCTGAAGGCTGATTTGTCTGTATACAGGATGAAAAACCTGAGTTTCCAGGAGAAAACACTTGCTACATCCATGAGATTAGCTAACTCGCCTTCAATTAAAAAGAAAGCATATAAAGATTCCTCCCATCATGACGAGAATCGAACTTAAGCCTTTTCCAATCAAATGGTGCAACGTACTGTCGTTCTTCCAATTGCACTATGGAGACATGTATCTCATTCCTACTTTGAGCCTGTTATTGATAATGTAGAAAAATATCTTGTAGACAGTATTAGATACTGAAATAGGTCTCCAGCTGCTGATTAAGATATGATCTCTATTGAGTTTTGGAATGAAGACTGTATGGCTTGCTACAAATTCACTTGGTATGTGTCCTGACAAGAGAAAAGAATTAAACAGCATAACTAGAATGGAAAGAATAAAATCTCAGGCTCGCGGTAAAGTTCTATCACTAGACCACTGGGTCCAGGGGATTTTCTTATTTGGCATTCTTTATAGGCTGTGGTAAATTCAGATGATGTAATGGGTATGTCAAGTCCATCTTGGATATGAACAAGAAAGCCATTAATGTTCCAAAAGTTATAATTTCCTACAGTACTATTGTCTTCAAACAGATTTTTATAGTGTTTTTGAAAGTAGTCAAGAATGGCTTGAGTGGTAGACATGTCTTCACCATCAACACAGATCTCAGTGATAGTCCTTTCTTCAAGGAATTTAATGAATTGTCTATTGAAGAATGCAGCTGATGGACTCTCTGCTAACTGCTTCTGCTGTATTCTTATTTTAAAATAGCTTTCTTCCACTTGTTTCTGCCTTTTCACTTCCATCTCTATGTTAACATTTCTAATGATGCTGCTGCATTCTATACCATTGTGCTGGTTTGTTAAAAACCAGCTTCTCTCTTTATACAGCCTGTTCCTTTCCTCATTCAATCATATTCTGTTTTACTGCCTGTTTGAATTTTAACCACATATCCCAGTTCCAGGTTACATTATTCCAGTTTGAATAGAGGGCCTGGAATTTGGTTGAAAAGCCCCTCAATCATCCATTTTACACCTACCTTATTCAGCCTTATGACCAGAATGCATTTACACATTGATGCTATAATGTATTTCTTTGTCAGTTCCCAAGCAGCATTAATTTCCTTACCACTAAACTGGTCATTCCATGCTATAGCTCCATGCTGTCTCCTAAGCTTGTCATAATCATCAACCATACACCTCCACATATATCCTTTTCTCCCAGAAGTCTACATACATATGGCTAGCCAGAACACAGGGGATCACTTCATAGCCACTCTCACCAACTGAAGGAAAGTGCAAAACCCAACTCCGAATTACATCCTCTAATGATCGGATCTAAAACTCTTGATCCTCGGATGCCCTCCTTTACATGCTACATGGAACAATTGTCTCTCAAAAACTCAAGAAATTAATTTTCCTTATTCCCAAATGTTATCTCTCCATTCCAATCTATATAACCATAATTAAAATCATAATAGCATCAATGTGTAAATGCATTCCGGTCATAAGGCTGAATAAGGTAGATGTAAAATGGATGATTACCCTTCTTTTGTTCACTAACCAAGTTGTTTAAACATTTCTTCATCACCACCCTCTACATTCCCTGGCCTATAGCAACATTCAACTAAATATGTCTTCCTATCAACCTCAACCTCACACCACACTTCCTTATAACCACTGCCACTATTTCCCTCTTTCATGTTACCATCCATGGACATAATTCTTTTGCAATCATCAGCAGACCTCCACCTCCCTTCTTGTCTTTTCTATCCTATCATCTTCATTTGATCATGTTTCGCTTATTCCAATGATTTTAGGGCAAATAAATTCAATCAATGAAACCATTCTCTTTGTGATGCTTATGGCATTTGTAAATAAACACAGTTCATTTTAGGTCTATAACAGTCCTATCCAAACCACTTGTTAGACAGGCAAAGACAGGCCTAATAAAGGTGATTAGGCCTGTCTTTGCCTAATCACCTTTATCACTGCTTACCAAATATATATGCTCAGCCTCATCTTTCCCACCCACATCCCAATCTATTCCATTTCTATGTCATCCCCATACATACATTCACTACTACTTCCAACATTCACTCTCCCTGTGCCATGTCTCCCTGTCTATTCAGGCTCCCCACGTTTAACAGTTCCTCTTGCATTTCCATTCTGTCTCTTTAATACCACTTCATCTTTCTCTCTTCTGTCTCTTCATCTCTTTCTTCTGATCCAGTTTCTCCAGTGCACTCACTCCAAAGCCATTCAAATGCAACCCATCATGCCTGTATAATTCCATTCTTCCCTCAAACACATGCCATACATCCACAAACTGTATTCCCTTCTCTTCACACAGCTCTATTGGCATACCATTTATGATTCTGGCTCTCCATCTTAACTCATCATTGTCATACATTGACAACACACTGACAGCCTTGTCCACTATACGGATATCTTTCACTCTCTCTTCAATAATCTCCTGATATTTGTCCTTACATTCTCCTTATGTCTTCTTGCTCATCTTGAATTATCTTGTTCATCCTTCCTCTGGGACAGCAGACTTATGGACACTCCATAGCACAATTGGAAGAATGATGGTACGTTGCACACTTCGATTGGAAAAGGCCTGAGTCGATTCTTGTCTTGATGAGAGGAATCTTTATATGGGCTTTTTAAGTTGAAGGTGAGTTATCTGATCTCATATGGAGGTAGCAGGGTTCCCCCCTCCTGGAAACTCAGGTTTTTCATCACAGATACAGACAAATTGGCCTTGAGAACACACGCAATTTACAGACAAAAATATACTAGTGGTGGTGGTGGGCAGTAGATGACATTGGTGTAAATGATGATGGTAGTGGCAGTTCAGTATGGTTGGTAATCGTAGTGGAGGCAGAGAGTTGTAGAAGTAGGTGCCCTATCTCGATAAAACTTTGGACTCTTTACAGGCGTCACATAATAATAATTACATTTGGGACAGTGAACTATTCTTGAAAAGTCACAAGAAAAAAGGATGTTTTCAGAAATGTTTTTTGTAAGCACTTAAAACAGAAGTAAACAGATCACGTTGCATCCAAACTGAAAGAGTGGTGGGATTATTTATAGATATGATTAATTCACTTTTTAAAGAGAACAGTCTTCAATGAAAATGATACTACATAGTATTATTTGGCTTTTAGTCAAAACTTTGTCTGAAATAACATTAAGACTGAGGTGCAATTCCCTATGCTGTACTTTAAAAAATATACAGGTGATTTTTTTTTCTGTATATTTTCAGGCAACAGAATGCTCAACAGCATTCTGTTGAGATGAATGAGATAACAGCATGCTGTTATCTCATTTAACCAGAGACCACCATTCCTTTTCTGGAAAAATAAGTACATAAATAAAATAAACAATGAATAACTTATGTAAGCAAGAAAAGTTATTACTACTTTTTACCCAGGTTATCATAGATGTCTTTGACATTCAGAAAAAAACACAACTTTTCTGGCTTACAATGTGTTCCAAGAGTTAGACCAATAAATAGGGTAGGAGTCAAATGGATATGTAATCTTATCGAGCAAGAGATTCATAAGAAAATGATGATGGAAGGAATACCATGTACATAAGAATGATATCCACTATAAAATTTATAAGATGCAGGCCACACAACTGTTGTATGAAGAAACAATGAATATGAAAGAATAACTCTACTGAATGCAGATGGTGTAAGGATGACAGATGCAGAAGAAGTTGTTCAACTAATGAGTGCCCATTTTGCTAAACACTATCAACCTGGTGTATGAAACATTGAGCTCACTGCTATCTCTTCACTGAATGAAGAAACTCAGCTGTATGAAGAGGAAGTATTAGAGCTGTTGCACAAACTGAATAAGAATTCAGCAACACAGATTAATGGGATATCAGCACAGATGCTAAAAGAGCATTCAGCTGAACTGGCTATTCCATTCACCAGGCCATATATTTTGAAAAACAGAACATGTCAGATTCTGCAGGAGTAGAAAGAATGTATGATAATCCCATTGCACAATGGTGGTGCATAGACCGTATGTCGGGAGTGGTGGTGAAGATTTTGGAAAAGTCAGTTAGAGCTTGCATTCAGAAATGGGTTGACAGAGAATCTTTACTTGTCTTTACTTGCAATGAACAGCATGGGTTTACTAAGGGAGGGTCATGTTTTAGCAACTGGCTCACATTCTATAAGGGAGCGGGGGGAGGGGGAGGATTCTAATAAACACCTAGAAAAAAAAAAGATATTAAAGCAACTGATATGACCACAAGATAAAATACATCTTAAAACCATTAATCTGCCATGTTTCATGAAATTGGAATCATTTGTTCTTTTCTTTCTTGTATTTATATCAGTTATTTAATACCATTTTTGTACTAGATGTTCATCAGAACTTTTCACCCTCCTCTCGTATAATAATAGTACCCTTTAGCTAGACCAGTGGTTCTCAAACTTTTTTGTCTGGCGGCACACTAAAATCAATAAATAAATTTCACGGCACCCCTAGTATTATTAGCTTTTTTATAGAGAGTAAAGTGCTGATTAATTGATTCTAAAAGACTCGCATATATAACCCATAAATAAATTGATATTACAGATACTAAAGATATGAAGGAAAGCGTGTTTAAAAGAAAACAGATTTTATGTAAACTAAAAAGGAAAAACATTTGTTTATGATGTCTCTCGTTATAGTTGGAATATATAACAATAAGAAAAACCTCTACTCACTGAATTTAATGACTTTAATATCGTACTTCCTTTATTCTCACCGATGACAAACAACTCATGATTTTTGTTTAGGGGAAATGATCATGTATAATACTTGTCACACTGAACAGAGAAATACTCAAACAGACAGGACAACTAACCATTCATTAGTTCATTTTCCCCAGTATTTATGTGCCGTCACATATCTAGTTACTATGATACGCGGTGATCTAATGAAATCCCAGGATATAACATAAGAGTGATACAAAAAATTATAATTTTTATATATGCTTCATCCATTAAAATCAAAATATATAATTTTTTTGTTTTTGATTTAGTTATTTGTGGCAATTGAATATTTTGCTTTTTTCAAATAAAAGATTCAAAATTTCGTGGCACCTTTGTGGCACCCAGATTTGAGAACCACTGAGCTAGACAATGAGAATGAATACACTATGATACTTTTGAATTTTGCTAAGGCTTTTGACAGAATACAGCATGAAACACTGCTGCATAAATTGAAGAATATGAGTTTGAATTATAAAATATTAGCAAGGATAAGAGGATGGCTGACTGACAGGTATCACAAAAGTGGTAGATGAAGGATATTAGTTTGCAAGTTTTAAGGTAACCAGTAGTGTACCACAAGAATCATTCCTTGGTCCACTGTTCTTCAATATTTACATTAATGACATTGGGAAGTATTTGACAGGCAACATATAGCTATTTGCTGATGCAACGATAGGTAATCAGGAGTACTGTTAATATGCAAGACTTACAGAACGATTCGAAAAGGCTGGAATAGTGGGCATTAGCAAATGGGTGCCAGTTCAATGTCAGGTCATGCCCTTTGGCATGATTAGATACCCAATTGCATATTATATTGGTGGAATTATGCTAGAAGAAACTAATCAGGCTAAGGGTCTTGGAATTTTAGTAGATAGGAAATTGAAGTTCAAGAGTCATACCGCAAAGATTGCAAATACAACTCAGAGGATAGCTGCAATGATGAAATGAACTGACATTTAAAGATAAGGATGCCACATTTTACCTTTTACGATGCCTCATACGATAAGACCTCACTTGGACTATTGTGTGCAGGTCTGGTCTCCTGGTATCTGTTACAATTCTGATACAGGAGAAAGTGCAAAGGAGAGTACTAAGAATTATACCATCATTATCATCAAATTCCTGACATGTACCCTGATGGGGTGTACAGGATATAATAATACTACATGAAAAACTCACATCATTACTAACTTCCTATCAATAATTTTTCTCCAAATCAATCCGTCACCTGACAAAACTCCAACATAATCAGATTTTAGATTTCTGTCATCTAAGGCACATTTTACTGTATCAATCCACCTATATCTTGGTCTTCCTCTGGGTCTTTTTCCTGCCAACCTGGCAGAGATATCATCAATGGGAATATGATATTCCCATTGATGCTATCTGTTCATGCCCCTAATCTTTCTCAGGACTCTCATATCTGCGGTATCTAGTCTTTGGTAAATGTTTTATTTCTAACTCAGCTCTCGGATCTAAACTTAAAATTGGTTTAAAAACTTTCTTGTATGCATCTACCTTAAGTGTTTTGACTAATTTCTCTCTTATTCCATATAAATTTATTCACTTGACATACCAGCTTTGTTGATTCTGTTGTCTATTTCCATATTTAATTTACCATCTTCATTAAAAATTGTGCCTAGGTAGCTGAAATGGTTTACTTGTTCTACAGGTTCTCCATTCACAATGCGGTTGATATTTTCAATGTTTCTGCCTATTTTCATTGTCTTTGTCTTGTTATTGCTGTCCTTCATATCAAATCTATTACAACAGTTATTCAATTTAGTCAGGGAATCTTGCACACTTGTACCAGATTTATTTAAAAGTATAACCTTTCCTTTCCGTGTGATGGTACAGTAGCCGTGAGTCTCCTTTTACAGGGCGGTACAGCACCATCTAGTCTCCCCAAATTTTAACTGGGCTCCAGAACCGGCATAGGCTGACGAATCATGCCCTATGGCTGGGTTAGTATTCCTGACTGTAATCCGTGTGTGTTCACGAGACTGGTTTGCCTGCTTATAGGATGAAAAACTCCAGATAAACTGGCAGAAAAAACCCTGCTGTCCACACCCAAGACCGGCTAACTTGGCTATGGCTGAGGAAGATCCTTAAGTTACTCGCGCGTCAACGGGAATCGAACCTAGGACACTCCTTCCTCAGGCATATGGTTGCAAAGCGCAAAGCCACTAGGCTAACTGTGCAGAAAAGTACATCATCCACAGAGTAAAGATCTGAGATTAACATTTCCAATTATGATATCAGGTTTAATACCACTTTCCTTCATAATGTGATTCATACAGATAATGAATAACAGAGGGGGATAATGTACATCCTTGTCTGACACCAGATTTACCATCAAACCATTTTCCTGTACTTCCTTCAATTCTAACTGCTGACTTACAACTCAAATAAAGGCTAAGTATTGCTTGATATAATACCCAATCGATTATTATTATTATTATTATTATTATAGGGGCATCTCTATGAAGTCCAAAGACTCATTGTGGGAGACCCAATCTATCAACACAATCTATCATACCTCTCCTTGAACCCATTAACAGACAATGCACTCATAACTGACTCTGGCAACCCATTCCACTCATTCACCACTCTGCAAGCAAAAAATCTAGTCCTCACACCCCTACTGACCACACCTTTATTCAACTTTCAGGGATGACCCATTGTTCTGGTCCCTCTAGCCACATGCTGAAACATTTTCTCTCCATCTATCCTATAAAAGCCTTTCTTCTTCTTATTGTGCTATCTTCTATCGAAGGTCAGCGACCATCTTGGCGAACAAACTGCGCTCTTGTGCTAATCTGAGCAGTTGTGCACTGCTCTTTCCTGTCCACGTCTTGATGTTGTCAAACCATGATATTCTTTTTCTTCCTCTAGTTCCTTTGCCATCAATTCTTCCTACCAAAATAGTTTGTAGAAGTTGGTATTTGCTGTTTCTCATGATGTGTCCAAGATATGATGTTTTTCGTTTCTTGATTATTTGTACAAGATGTTTAGCTTTGCCAATGGATTTTAAGACATCTTCATTGGTAATTTTTTCTGTCCATGATAAAAGCCTTTAAGAAACTTAAATGTTTCTATCATATCCCTTCTTTTTCTCCTACCAACCAACTTCTGTAATCCACACACCTTCAATCTATCCTCATAGGGAATATTCCACAGGCCACTTGCCTCTGAATGCTCTCCACTTTTCCTCATTCCCACGAAACCCGAGGGACCAGACTTGTGCACAAATGTGGGCATACCAAGGCCTTATACACAGGAATTACAACTTCTTTATCTCTACTTAATGACCCGTCTTTTACCAACTCACCCCCCCCCCCACTTTTGCACAGATGATTGGTCTCCGCACTATGTGTTTTCTACAAATATTTCTATGGAAAATGTTCATCCTAAATAGCATCAATAATTCCCCCACTTAGCACTAAGCTCATTCGAACACGTGCAGCTGCTGCTCAACATCTCTACGCAATGTACCTTGAAACCCACAGAACAAGTTTCTTCATCTCCTCCTTCATCCCTGTAATTGCTGTACTATGGAACAGTCTTGCCCTTTGATGTGTTCCCTAAGGAATACAACATACAGTCAATCAAATCCAATGTGAACAAGTACCTTCTTTCCCAACCCATACAGTACTAATGTACTATAGGTTAATCTACCAACCACTTGTGTTGTATGGGCTGAACATAAAAAACTTGTTAATGTGTTCGTCACTAGCCAAATAATTTTATGTGCTACCTCAGCAATATGTCCTCTAAACCTTAACTCTCTGTCTACCAACACTCCTAAATCTATTGCATCACCTATTTCTTGGAGTACGGTGCCATCAATGTGATTAAATGGTTTGTAATCTATTTATCCCAAAGTGCATAACTTTACATTTTACAACATTAAACTGACACTCATTAACTTTTGCCCATACTAACAGCCTGTTTAAATCGTCCTGCAGGCTCACCACATCGTCTTGATTAACTATTACTCTACCTAATTTCGCATCATCAGCAAACAACAGAGTATTTTCTTTCAAGTTATTTCCTATATCATTTATGTATAAATTAAACAGTTATGGTACAAGCACTGAACCTTGTGGCACACCACTAGTCACCTGTTTTTACCTCGATTCTGCCTCTCCATATACCACTTTTTGATATCTGTCCTGCAGCCACTCTCTTATCCACTTAACTAGTGTCATATCCATCCCCATTTGTTCTAATTTGTGTAACAATTTCATGTGGTATTCTGTCAAATGCCTTTGAAAAATCCAGCAAACTCATCATGTAGTCCTTTCCTTTATCCAATTCATCTATTACTCTATTATTAAAAGTTAGTAAATTACTAAGGCATGACCGACCCTTCACAAAGCCATGTCGATTCTCATACAGTATCATATTTTTATCTATCCATTCTTGAATTATCTTTTTTTTTACCAATATTTCTAATACTTTTACCACCATGCCTGAGATACTCATAGTCTATAATTTGCTACTGTAGTCTTAGAACCTCCTTTATGCAAAGGAATAATTTTGTCCTCTCACTCCCTTGGAACTCTACAAGAGTTGAGACTTTTAGTCAGAGGCACTGCCAGTTCTCTTGCACATTCTTGCAAAACCCTAGCTGATATCCTATCTAATCCTACAGCTGTATTTACATTGAGATTCTGCAATATCGTAAGAACCTCCAATTCATCCACCTCTGTTTCCACATTAGTGTCTGTCACATAGATTAAAGCAGTAACCTCACCAGGAAGATATATGCTTGCAAAGTGGTCATTCAATAACTATTATATCCGCTTCCGTCTCCTCATGACCATCATCCCTCATTAAGGTTAATCTTCCATAGTCGTTCTTCCTCTTACTTGCCGTATAACTAAAGAACTCTTTGGCCTGCTCGGCAAAATTCTTCTCATAATCTGATTTTGCCTTCCTTGCCTGATTCTTGTACTGTTCATGCATTTGCTGGTCACCTTCTTTCTCTTTATATTCCTTCCACAGAATTTTCTTGTTCTGCAGCTCATGCTTAATGATATTACTTATCCATCTAACTCCTACTCGATTAACCCTCCTTACCCAAGGTATACAATTTAATACTGCTTCCTCTATATGACTCTTAACTATATCCCATGCACTACTAACATCTTTACCCTGCAGTGTTTTATGCAATGGTACAGTATTAAGCTTCTTCCTAAGCATGTCATAATCACTTGCTCTGTAGCTCCACAAATACCCCTTCTTGATAGAATATTCCTCATGTTTTACAGTTTCTCAAGTCAAGACCACATGGTCACTTTCATCAACTGGAGGCAATGTTGTCAAGTTGGTTATGATCCGATCTGATCTGATGACCAGATCCAAGACTCTCCTACCCATAGTCCCCTCCATCACATGCTGCCTTAATTAATTATCTCTCAGCATGTGTATAAATTCTGTTTCCTTTCTGCTATATGATCTTTCTTCTTTCCAGTCTATATCTCCATAGTTTAAGTCCTCCATAATAATCACTCGACCTGTACTCATTGTACTAATTTGGCGATGCATGTCTTCCAGATCATCTGTGAAACTCCCTGGCCTACAGCAACAACCAACTGTATATTTTGTCTTACTGGTCTTAATCTCACACCAGATTGCTTCAATGAACAGCCACTTTTCTGCCTGCCTCCTATTCTTTTTGGTTGCAATTCATCTGCTATCATCAACAGCACTCCTCCCCCCCCCATCCTATCTTCTCTATCTTCCCTGAAAATATTAAACCCTTCACATTCAACTCCTGTAACTACATCATTTGCTGTTAGCCAAGTTTCACTAATGCCTATAACTTTTGGCAAGATTGTACTAATCAATGCCAAAAAACTCGTCCCTCTTGTTCATACTTCTGGCATTAGCATATAAAAACAGCAACATCCCTTTATTCCCATGCCCACCTTTACTTTCTGAATTGACTAACCTATTCAATATTTTTGCTTGAGAGACTAGATTCCTCACTTGGTCATTCTCACACTCGCTCGCTTCATGGTTGCCTTCACACAAACTCACTTGCTTCCACCTTAATTGCTTAAGTTCCCTGAATTTGCATGTCAGCATGCTTTGTAAGCAAAAGCTCTCTCCAGACAACACCAAAACCATTCAGATGTACTCCATCTGAATTATACAAATCGTTCTTTCTGTCAAACAGAGACCACAGATTCACAAATTCTACATCATTTCTTTTGCACAATCTACATATAGACTCATTGGCTATCGATGCCCTCATCCTCAGTTCGCCTCTATCATAGCGTGGTAGGAGACTTACAATCTTCACCTTCTCTATCTTCAGTTTTTGCCTCTTCTACAACTCCTTTACATCCTCCCTCATAGAATACTTCTCGCATGCCATATAACTGTAGCATTTTGAATAACTTTCCTCTTGGCACCTTGTCATATGCCTTTTGCAGGACTACAAAACTTAAATACAGATCTTTATTATATTCTCATGATTTCTCATGTGAATATAACAAAGTGAAATCAGATACTGACAGCTTCTATTTGGCTTGAATCAGCTTGTTCTTCACCAAGCTTCCACAATTCTTCTCAATCGTTTCTGAAGTGTACCTGCATAAATCTTACCAGGAACACTCAGTAATAAAATAAAACTGAATGTAATTCTCACATTCAGTTTTATTTCCCTTTTTATATATGGGTACTATGAAAGCTCTACTCCAATCATCAGGAATTCGTCCTTCTGCCCAGGCCTTCTGAACTATGCAGTGCAGCCACTGTAAGACTTTTTAAACCTTCATACTTGAGCACTTCTTGTTGAATATCATCTACATTTCTGACTTTATTATTATTATTATTATTATTATTTGACACCTGCAGGGAGTACAAGGACTCATCGAGGGAAGGCACCTGTTCTACAACTCTGCCTCAACCATTTAATCACCAACTGACTGCAACTACACCAATGCCATCTACCACCGACCACTACTGGTATTTCCACAGACTCACAAATATCCATGCCCATAGCAGGATTCAACCCCGCAGCCTTTTGGCTGGAGAGCGAAGTTCTCCGTAGATAATAAGCCTTAAACACTGCAAGAACTCCTTGATCCATTGGGTGGATCAATGAAGTAGCGTTTGGAGGGAAAAACACGACCTTGAACTTGGTGAAGATCACCACTATAAGTTGTATAAGACATGACCTGGAGTATTATCTAGAATTAATAAAATTATAAATTCTACATTTTCTTTCACACAATAGCTATTTATTTCGCTCGCATAAAGTTGATTAAGGCATCCTCAAACAATTTTTGAGTCATCCATGACTTGTTATTGCTCCGATAATGAACTGGAAGTATGTTTCCTAATGTTTTTGAAGATTCATGGATTCTCACTGTGCCATATTACAAATGGTTTCAGTTTATATCCAGCCACATTACTCATAACCGAATCATAATATGAGCATTAAGAGATTTGATACTAGGTGTAGATTTTAGCTTTTTGTGGATGAATGTCCGCTTGGTCATTTTTTCCGAAACAAGGACGTCTCATCCATATTAAATATTTGCAGTGGCAAATAATTCTTCTCCATAATAATTTTATCCAATTTTTCCACAAACTCCTTGGCAGTCTTCTCAGCACTTGCAAATTCCCATACATTTTCACATTATGCAGCGCAAAACGCTGCGTGAATCTCATGAACCAACCAGAAGAAGCGTTGAATTCGAAGTCATAATCGGGTTCTGCTTTCTCCTTCAACATGTTGGAGACTTAGTGCCTTAGCAATTATGGTCACAGTGCTAAGGGGTATGATCTTTTGGTTCAGGTCCTATATCCATGATGCAAGTAGCTTTTCCATATTACCGATAGGATCTCATCGTTGTTTCGTCACTATCGTCGATTTAATGGAAGCAGATCCTTTCACAGCCTCTATGATTTTATCCTTATTTTTCAAAGTGGTCGTCACTGTAGAATGAGACCATCCAAAGTCATGTACGATCACATTGACAGGCTTACCAGCTTCATGTTGCTTTATAAGGTCAATTGCTCGCCTCTTTTTCTGTGATTCTTCACTAGGCTTTTTAATTGTGAGTGTAGGGGCCATATTGCACAAAACATCGCGAAATAACTAACGATAAATACACAAATAACCCATTTCTCAAACACAAAATCAACACAAGAACTGTTGAAGACACGTGCCAACTGCAGAGGGAGGCTACCGCTAAAGGCGCTGTTGCCACTATGCATGCTTTACCCTACGCTCGCCTTGCGTCTTGTTCGAAAGTATGGCCGAAAATGTTATTTATTCCCTTATGGGATCACGGCATATCTTCGAAACAACATAACTCGAATGGATGTAAGTCGAGGGATAACTGTATATATATATATATATATATAGAGAGAGAGAGAGAGAGAGTAAGATTAAAAGATTTAAGACAAGTAACAACTATGCTACAAACAAAAATCCTTAATTATCTACATTCAATAATGTCTAATAGAGTAAGATGACAGAGCATTTATTAACAACCCCTCTGCAGTAGTAATGCACTTAGAGGAAATATGCAGTGGAAAAGTGTTTGACGTTGAGCATCATCTCAACGTCAAACACTTGTTAAAGAAAATTAAGACTTTCTTATAGTGAAACTTGTGGAATATTCATATTTACATATTAAAAAGTTATCTATTGTGGCATATGTGTTATTTTATAGAAAATGAAGACTACAATAAGAATCCATTTCTCTTAGATTGTTTAACTTTATACACGAAAGGCAAACTACAAACTTTCCACTTAGTTAAACAAAATACCAAATGAACAGCACCTTGAATGCCCTGAAAGAAATAAGAGAAACTCCACAACATTTTTTGAGAGAAAATTTTTTGCATCAACATATTCTAGGTATGATGAGTATGTTGATTTTTTTCGACCAAAAAACTAATGTAATTAAAAATAACTAACATTGGGTTTATAGGTTGTAATAATTACTTAATTAAAACTACTAGTTTTGCCACTTAAGCAAGTGGCTTTGTCTGGGTTAGGATGAACACACAAATATGCAGGAATATGCAACAAGTGTTAAATATGAATCATTACATAACTAAAAACACCAAATAGGAACCATTACACAAAAATATAAGTCAAACAGAAACATGTGAAGCACGGAAGCTGATCTCTTATAATCGAGATCACCCTCTTTTCAGCTTATGTACAATATGTAATTTTTGTGAAATATGTGCAACAAGGAGAAATGTAGATAACGACCTGTATGAGTTGGCTTACAATATACATTAAGAGAAATGCCTCCGTCTGCTTTTTTCATAATTAGAATGTCTAGAAAAGGTAATTTTCCTTCATTTTCAAGTTCTAAAGTGAATTAGATTTTATGGTGGAAGGAGTAAATAGATGACAGAAAATCGTGTAACTTAGCCACACTGTGTTTCCATATTATGAATATGTCATCTACATAGCTCCACCAAAGTGATGGTCTAGGATTTGTAGATAACAGGACATCTTTTTCGAAGTTTTCCATGAATAAGTCAACACAAGGAAGAGATAGAGGGCTTCCCATTGCAAGGCCTGAAAGTTGTTTATAGATTTTCCCATTCCATCAGAAAACATTTGAGTTGAGACAGTGTTTAAATATTTGAGAGATGTCCTGAGGGAACAGATTATCTACAGGTACCATAATTTCATCCACAGAAACATTTGTGAATAATGATACAATATTTTTATTTCTCCATGTTTTTCTCAAAATGTGTCTCACTTTTTAAACATCACCTGTAAAATATTGATACAGGATGTCCCATAAGTCATTGAACATTCCATAGAAAGGGCCCATCATTGTGAAGCTGAAAATTGTTTATGTGATGTGGTTTTTCATTACTAAAACAAAATCTCTTGATGTTAAAAAACTTATGCAGTTGCTTCTAAGAGTGACTAATTTTTTTTGTTGCTAGTAGAGTTAAGTTGTATCTCTTTAGACTTGGTGGACTCTCACTGCAGCAAGCACTATTATAACAAACTGTTAAAAATTCCTGACCAAATTCTCATTGCCCTATAAGTCTACTAGGATGACAGTCAGCTGTACCCAACTTTCACTATCGTAATCATCCTCATAACAAACTTCATGAGAAATCTGACCAAAGTCTTATAGTTATACTGCTATCACTATCTTTTTTTTTTTTTCATCTGATCCACATACGAAAGGCCACAAGACAGCACATTAATGCTGTCTGTGGGCCAGAGGAATAGAAGAAAGGAGGAATTTGTTCACATTTTGCTTGAATAGCTGAGGATTGTAATCTTTTGGGAAGGCAGAATGGGGAAGACTGTTCCAAAGGACAGAAGTAGATGAGATGAAGGAGGAGGCAGTGAAGTTGGTTCAGTGAAATTCAAGATGGACTGTAAAAAGGTGTTGGTTAACAGTGGCACCTGTTTTAATGATTTTGGAGGAAAGTGGAGGAATAACAGTGGCCAATTCAGAAGAGTACTGTCATGAATGTATCTGTAGAAGAGGCACAAGGCAAAAAACTGAACATATGTAAGAGAAGGATTGAAGTGGATATGTGAGAGAGGAATCATTAATTAGCTGGACTGCTCTCTTCTAGATAGAATCAAGCAATTTTAGAGAGAATTTTGGTGCTCCACCCCAAATATGGGTGCAATATTCCATGGCTGGAAAGATTTGGGCTTTATATAGAGTTAGCACCTGTGAAGGTGTGAAGTAGTGTCTTGTGCAAAAAAAGTACACCAAGTTTATTCTAAACAACATTCACTCTAACGAACTATGCTTGTACTCCTACAAGTTCACTGCAGATTTTCCTGATGTAAGGAAGCTTCAGAAACTCAGTGATTACTGAGCATTTTAGGTATTTTAGATGATCTGGAGTAGGTAACTTGCTACTACTAATGTACTGCTGAGTGTTGAAATGGCACAGTATACAATGCAGCAGAAAGTGCAGTGTTGTTTTCAGCTTTACAAATTGACTTTTTATGAACAGGATCTACAAAAGCAACACACAGTTAAGCATTATAATATTTAGAAACTGATTACATGCTAACCAGGAAGTGAATGCAGATCAACTGAGGCAATACAGGAAAATTTTCAACATCTTCTGCTTCCTAGTATATCAGGAAGCAGAAGATGATTTCTTGGGAAGGCTCTAATATAGAACATTCCTGGAACCCAATCTACCTCGGTGTGACTCTCGATCGCACCCTCTCATATAAAACCCACATAGAAAAAACAAAGGCAAAAGTGAATGCAAGAAACAACATACTAAGAAAGCTTACCTCCTAAATGGGGTGCAGACTCTAGCACACTGAGATCTTCTGCCTTGGCCCTTTGCTATTCTTCTGCTGAAAATGATGGCCCAGTATGGTCCAGATCCTGCCATGCTGAAAAACTTGATCCAGCATTGAATGAAAGCTGCCACTTAATTACAGAATGCATGAAACCAACACCACTAAAAGACCTGTATACTTGGCTGGTATTGCATGCCCTTCAATTCGAAGATCTGCATTCTCAGCTGATGAAAGAAGCAGACAAATGAATGCCACCCACTATTCGGCCAGACCACAGTGCCCCAAAGACTAAGATCCCGACATAGCTTCCTGACAACTGTTGAACCACCTAAAATCCTCCCAGAGACAAGACTTCAGCAATGGCTTGCATTATATCCCAAAAATAATACTGGTATTCCAACAGCCAAACATCTTCCACGTGATGCCCACTTGGACTGGAATGCTTGGAAAAGCCTCAACAGACTCCAGACGACAGGACGCTGCAAACAAAACCTCATTGAATGGGGCTACCTCACTGGCCCAGACAATTGTGAGTGTGGGACAACCCAGTCCATGGAACACCTTCTTTCTTGTCCCTTTCTTCCATCACCTTGTGCAAAAGATGACCTTATATCCTGCACAGAAAGAGCAGTTGATTGTGCAAGATACTGGAGAAACATCTGACCATGTTTATTGTATATAAGTTATGAATAGTTTCCTTTTTTTTCATATTTAATTATTATTCCCTGTATAATTCACCTACCAAATCTAAGCTGATCTCATTATAACGTATCCTAATTTGTTGTAAATCATGATGTACCACTTACTACTGTACTACTTGTGTTTGGATATGAAATAAATAAAAAATAAATTTGGATAGCACATAGCAAACAGAGTTCATAAGCATTTTCCAATGGTTTCTATCATCACAATTTTTAAGAGATCTCTGGCTGTACTATTTGTCCACCGGCATGTTCCATTCAATCATACAGCTCTTGGTCATCCTAATCCACCTGTTCTGGGATTCACTTGGATCTTACACTGTATGTAATTCATCTCATTTGTTTCCTTCTCAATCTTGTAATTATATTCCCCAATACCTATTTTTATCATATACCTTTTACCTCCCTTCTTCATTTCTTACATGGTCTAAATATGATATCTTCAATAATCTTCTGTAGTATTCCATTTTAAAAGTCCTTTGTAGTTTCCTGAATGTAGTATGTGGCCTTCCCCAATGAATCCCAGACTCCCTGGAAGTCTCTCTTAATAATAATAGTAATAATAATAATAATAATAAAAGTTTGGCAATGGTTACAATGAATAATTCATAGGGAATGGTCAGAAGGTCGAATTCCAGAAGATTGGAGTAGAGCTCTTATAGTTCCCATCTATAAAAAAAAAGGGAATAAATAAATAAATCCCACCAGAATGTCAGAATTAAAGAGGAATTTCTCTATTAAGCATTCCAGGTAAGATTTATGCAAGATTACTTGAAAAGAGGCTAAGAAAAATTGTAAAAGAGAAACTTCAAGAAGAACAAGCTGAGATCAGACCAAATAGAAGTTGTCAATATCACATTTTCACTTTACAACAAATAGCTGAGAAAGCCTGGGGGATATGACATAGATTTGTACTTAAATTTTGCAGATCTGGAAAATGCATACAACAAGGTGCACAGGGAAAAAGCATTTTAATCGAATATTATACAGGGCAATACACAGTCTATATTTAAGTTGTTAAAATTGAAAATTTTAGTTCCAGCAGTTAAAACTGAAAAAATACATGAAGATGGTTTGATGGAAAATCAGGTATAAGACAAAGATGCACACTATCTCCACTCTTATTCATCATCTATATGGATCACATTATGAAAGAAATTGGCATTAAACCTATCATAATATCATCAACTGGCTCCCCAGTTGATGGTATTATGATATTAAAATCAGTGATATCAAACTAAGCTCTTTGCTTTATGAAGATGATGTTAATTTCCAAATGCATCCAGTACAAGTCTCCAGGATTCTATAACTAAATTGAATTACAGTTGAAACTAATTTGGCATAAAATTCAGCAATAAAAAAACCAAATCTATGAAAACTGGCAGAAACACAGAAAACTTAGCTGCATTCTCAATGGAAAACCTATAGAACAAGTACAATATTTCAACTATTTACAGCACAGTTTTTAGGTAAGATTAAGATTGCAAAATCAAATATGGAAATAGACAACAAAATAAGCAAACCTGGTATTTTGGGGAGCCAGTTGAATAACTTTGCATGGAATAGGGGAAAAGTTGGGTGGAACACTAAACATATACAATACAGCACTGGGTTGATCTAAGAGTTGGATTAGAAATAAAGCACTTGATCAAAAACTACAAACAGCAGATATGAGAGTTCTGAGAAAGATTAGTGGAGTGAAGAGATGGTATCATAGCAGAATCATATTAAAAATGAAAGAAAGAACTTGAAATTGTTAGCATTCAAGAATGCGTGAACAGGACTTATCTAAGGTGGTATAATCACTATAGTCACAACAGTAGAGAAAAATTTGTGAAACAGGTGGTCTTATGTCAAAGTAGCAACAAAGAGATTCAGAGGAAGAACAAATCTAGGCAGAATGATTTAATTACAAGTGCTATGGAAGACTAAAATGTTAGATATGATACTGGAATGATTATACGTAATAGACTAATTTGGAGAAAAATAGTAGATAGGAGATTAGTAATAATGAAAACTTTATCATGTCATACTGTCATAGTAACCTGTATACCCACTGAGAATACATATCAGGAAACTACTAATATATGCTAGTAAATTTGAAAATAAAGAATTTCATAGAACCAGGGCTCCCAAATATAGCATCCCAAATGAGATTGTGGGGGGGGGGGGGTTAAGAATGATTTACAATAAAATGTTTATAACTATATTTAGTAGATAATGCTTTATATAATACAATGTAATTCAGATTAAGAAAGAAGTTAATCTGGATTAAATTATGTTTTTAATTTTCAGAAAATAAATAAAGCAGAAATATACTTACACTCCAAACCTTTATCCCCAATGGAACATCTGGCTAAAGAGAGATGCTGAAGTGTTGTTGTTTTCTGAAGTCCCTAGTAATTAAGATTCTGTTCAAGTATGCAATTAAGTTACCCAATAAAACAATTAAAAGGTGTGGAAAATTCAGCTAAAGATACTACAATTGTTATTATTGGCATAGGTGAAGAATTCATTCTTATAAATTTATTCAGCAATTGCAAAATTCCTATAGAGTTGAAAAGCAACATGAAAGAATTTTTTCACCAAACCTTAAATTTCTACAATAACCAGTTCTCATCTCAGCTGTTTAAACTGTAATCAGATTCCTTCCAGCACCTACTCATTCGTATGTTCTGAACTTCTTTAGTCAAAACTTTTCTTTCTCCATTCTGCTATATTCATCAGCTGTCTCTATTGATCTCCAATTTCTGATAATCATTCCAATCTCACCAAATTTTTATCCCTGCAACTCAATTTTCTGCATTTCAAACAACTGTAGAAAATCATGCTCTAAACAGCAAGTCTCCTGGGTACCAACAAAGATGGAGGACTGGTTGGTTGTTTTGGATTTATGGCCAAAACAGCTAAGGCATATGAAGCCTGTGTATTATGGTTGTGAAGTGATGCCAAAGAGGCATCATGTATTCTTTTGGCCCATTCTCCTGTTTTGGAGCATGAAAAACAGAGATGGAGAAGAAAGAAGTATTTGCTATTAGCGATGATCTCACACAGAATCATCTGTTTACTCACCAGAATACAGATAATCTCCAACATTCCTGACCCAACATCTCTGGTATATTTGTCAGCTCTTCTCTTAATAACACACATTACACCTTTATCCTAGTTTCATTTTCTATGGAATGCCGATTAATTTTGATACTATAATAAAAATAAAAATAGGTAGAATGACTTGAAATTCCATTTTTTCACTCATAATTGGATTATGAGTAAAAAATTGCTCCAGGTGAATTCCTCAAAGATTTCTTGCTGGAATTAAGCCCTTTATATCACATTCCATTTAAAATCCCTATCCATTGTCCAAACCTCCAAATAGAGGTTTGGACAGTGGATATGGATTTAAAAAATAAAAAATAAAAAAAATCATATATACCATAAGTGACTTGTGACAAAAACTGCAGTTTGATGTTTGGTCCACAACTTAAAAAAATGACTAACAAATTTCAAACTCATCCAGAAAACACCTCCTCAAATAACAGTTGTGCATCCTGGTCTATCACTAAGACTACTGGACACAACTTACCACTATGTTTTCATCGATCTCATAGACTGATGACATCAAAATCTAAAGACAAATCTGACCTCTTGGCATCACTCTTCTCCTCAAATTCCTGTGTAGATCAATGATCCTGTCACTTTTACTATGGAAAAAAAAAAAAGTACACCACGTGCCATCCCCCCCCCCCCAACCTTTTGCAGCAAAATCATTTAGAAGAATCTAGAACGGCTTGGACCAACAAATCTTTTACTTCTGATGGTATTGCATACTCCAAGTGTACCAAAAATTTTTATTATAAAAACTCATATCTATCTTCAGCTCTTTCTATGTTTTATATTATCATCAAATTTCTGATATGTAGCCTCAGGGGGTATACAGGATAAATATGATGGTACTACATGAAAAAGTTACACCATTACTAACTTCCCATCAAAAAATTTCTTCCAAATTAATCTGTTATCTGTCAAGATTTCGATATTATCATATCTTATATTTCTGTCTTTTAAGACACTTTTTACTGTATCACTCCGTCTATATATGCATCTTCCTCTAAGTCTTTTACCTGCCAACCTGGCAAAGAACACTTGTTCTGCTAACTTTTCCTCTCCCATTCTGTCTAATTGTTCATACCAGATTAGCTCTACTTTCCTGGATGCTAACAATGTCAAGTTCTTCCTAATATCCTTGTTTTTAATATGATATTGCCATTGATGCCATCTGCTGATGCCCCTAATCTTTCTCGGGATTCTCATATCTGTCGTCTCTAGTCTTTGGTCAAGTGTTTTATTTCTAACCCAGCTCTCATATCCATAAGTTAAAATTGGTTTGAACACTGCCATGTATACAGCTAATTTAGTGTTTTGACTTTCTCTCTTATTCCATATAAATTTATTCACTTGACATACCAGCTTTGTTGATTCTGTTGTCAATTTCCATATTTAATTTACCATTTTCACTAAAAATTGTGCCTAGGTAGCTGAAATGGTTTACTTGTTCTATATGTTCTCCATTTATGATGCAGTTATATTTTCAATGTTTCTGCCTATTTTCATTGTCTTTGTCTTGTTATTGCTGTCCTTCATATCAAATCTATTACAATAGTTATTCAATTTAGTCAAGAAATCTTGCATACTTGTACCAGATTTATTTAAAAGTATAACATCATTCACAGAGTAAAGATCTGAGATTAACATTTCCAATCTTGATATCAGGTTTAATACCTCTTTCCTTCATAATGTGATCCATATAGATAATGAATAAGAGAGGGGATAATGTACATCCTTGTCTGATACCAGATTTAACATCAAACCATCTTCCTATACTTCCTTCAATTCTAACTGCTGACTTACAGCTTAAATATAGACTATGTGTTACTTGATATAATGTCCCATTCACATCATTATAACTGGAGTGTTTTGAAGAGCTTTCTTTTTTGACACCTTGTCAAATGCCTTTTTCTAGATCAACAAAACTTAAATACAAATCTTTGTTATATTCCCATGATTTCTCACCTATTTGTCTTCAAGTGAAAATCTAATCCTTACAGCCTCAATTTAGCCTGAATCCTGCTTGTTCTTCACCAAGCTTTCCTCCCCTTCAACAATTTTTCTTAGCCACTCTCAAGTATACTTGCATAAATCTTACTGGGAACACTCAGTAAGGAAATCCCTCAGTAATTCTCACATTCAGTTTTATTTCTCTTTTTTTACAGGTGGTTACTATGAAAGCTCTGCTCCAATCATCTAGAATTCAACCCTCTGACCAGGTCTTCCGAATTATTAAAACTTTTATACCTCCATATTTAAGCATCATTTTAGGTCAAATTTCATCTACTCCAGCTGCCTTTCTACATTTCAGGTTTTTGATGACTTTTTCTACTTCCAGTATGGATATGTATTCTTGACTGCTTGGTTTTTTACAACCATGATGCCACTGCTTGTTCCATTTAGCAGTCTTTCAAAGTAATTATTCAAGTCATCTAAACTATTTTTACCTTCAGTTTTCATGTCACCATTATAATCTCTGATTCCTTTTACAGTACTTTTTCCTCCATTTTTATTCTTTTTCCATAGCCTCCAGAATATTTTGCCACCATCCTGATATTCATTTTCTGTGTTCTTACCAAATTCTTAATTAGTTTCACACAGTGCTTCACTTTCTTACATTTTTCTCTGTATTCTCTAAAAGCACAAACTGACTTACTTGTCAGGAACTTTCAATATGCTTTCTTCTTTTCATTGACTGCCTCTAACTTCCTGAGACCACCGTGGAATACTGATTTTTACTATCCTTATAGAAAACCTTACCAGGTGCCTCTCTGACTGAATCAATCAATGTTTTCTTCAGGGTTTGCCACTAAATCTTCACGGTTTGGTTCTTGTTTTCACATTCTTTTATTTTTTCTTGAATAATGTTTGTGTATTTGAGTCTAAAGTTCACCTCTGAAAGCTGCTCAACTTTCATTTATGTTAAAACTTTCTTATACACTCTTCTTTTCAATATGAAATTCAATTTTATCCTGCTTAAAACTAAATTGTGATCACTTCCTATTTCAAATCTTCTGTATACTCTTGTGTTCTGAACCACTAGGAAAATATCACTATCAACTATAACATAGTCAATGAGACTTTTCTTATTTCTTGTCCACTTTAAAGTCAACATAAAAAACTTTGCACTCCAGCACAGACATAATGGTCAGTTTTGATTTCTCCTCTTTATTCACTAATGTCTCACTCAAAGACATCTTAAACCTCATCCAAGTCATATTTCCTCCTGATATCTCAACCCTGTTTCATTTCACCATGAATTCAGACTATTTCATTTGGCAAGGAAAATTCTACAAACAGATAGAGGAGATTCTACAAACAGCCATGGGCTCTCCACTTTCTCCACCATCGGCCAATCTCCATGAAGAAGATGGAGACCTTTTTCAAAGGTCTCCATCTTCTTCATGGTGACCTTTGAAAAAAAAAAGTCTTAAACTTTGCCCTACATAAACTCACTGTCTGGGTATGCTATGTAGATGATATGTTCTCCATTTAGCCATATTGGCTGAACATTTTCCGCATTTTTTTTTAAATATCTAAACAATGACCACCCCAGGATCCAGTTTACCTTAGAAAAGGAAAACAACAACAGTCTCCAATTTCTAGACACGTTGATTAGTCCCATTCCTTTTCTATTGAGGCTTCTTATGATTGTAATTTGTTCCAGTAGCTGACTTTTTGCTGTTCACCCTGGTTCCCTGACAAAAACAACGAGGGTCTTGTTTAACTGGGTGACACCCCAGTTGCTACGAAATTCTATCATATTGTACCATCATTTTACATTGTGGTTTAAGCCAATAAGAATACAATTTGGTTGGTCCCAAATTGCCAGCTTATCCTCGTTTCTTCAATATATGGGTAGATACCTAACAGGGTGCGCCACAAAAAGGTGAGGTTTGGACGTTAGGTCAGAAGCCCCAGTCAGTTCTCTGCATTCCTTAAAAAGCTATCTGGAGGTCTTCTCCCAATTACACAGCTTTGATCCTTAAGCATCCCTATGTTTTATATTTATCAGACAAATATTTTACAGCAAGGAACCAAGCCTATATTCAACTCATTCTAAAATTATGCCATCGAACTATCATCTCACTCTCAAAAACAGAGTAGAGAAGGTCATTAACAGTCAATTTCTACAGTTTGGAGGACTGTCAAATAATTACTCAGTTCAAGCATGGGTCCTACACATTTCATTCTGCAGTTGATTCTCCCATCTCATATTACTCACCTCCAGACAAAAAAAACCATGAAAATGCATGGAAAAATTGTTGGTTGCTTTCTTGACAAATTCCAGCTGTCCAGCATGCAGAACTACTACCAGTTTAACAAGTTACAAATGGTTGAAGATAAATGATAAGAGGTTAAACTTCAGCCCTTTGTACTCAGGTAATTAGTTTCTCATCCAATCAATCATCAGGTGTTATGACAGATAGCTTCCACTCTTTATATTTTTCTACAATAAAAATAAAAGCCTTAACAATGTCCAACAGTACCATAGAGTACCCATTCCCTTTATTCCTGACTCGGCTGTAACATTATCATAAAATATGAGCAAAGTGTTCAGATATGATCTTCCTATAGTAAATTCATGCTGTTCCTTGCAAAGCATAGCATGTCTGACAACCCATTTCTCTATGCAAGTTCTTACCACCTCTCTAAAATCTTCATCACTCTAGAGAGTGATGAAGATTTTAGAGGGGATTAAGGGGATTAAGTTAGAGGTTGGTAGTTAGACATATCAGTTTTTGAACTACTCTTGTGCAATGAGACTATATTATGGGAAAGACTCAAATTATACAAACATGTCAAGAGCCTATCCAGTTTGCCTGAACATTCATTTAGTATACATGCTGATATCTCATTTGTCCCTATTGTTCGCATTCTTATCCAAGTTATGCAACTGTTCTAGAACCTCCTTCTCATACACCTCTACCCCTTCATCCAACATAGCAGTAGAACTGTACACCATGTTACACACACCAGTTTGACAGATCTTAGCTAAGTGAGCACTCATTATTTGAACAATCACATCTGCCTCTGACAAAAGAGTACTGTCTACATCTAGTAAAGTTATTCTTCCACATTCATTTCTTCTTGTACTTGCAGCATAATGATAAAATTCTTTTGGGATGCCTTCAGTCTACACAGACAAGTTCATTTCATATTCTGACTTAGCTTTCTATACAATATTCAGAACATCTTTGTCTATGCTTTATATTTATATATCAGGTAACCAAAAAAAGTTCATGCAGTTTTTCATAATAAAAATTAAACAACTGCAGAAATTTTCATTAAATGTTTTATTCATTAAAATAAGCACCTTCACAAGCCACAACTCTTTCCCAACAAGATACAAGTTTGTAAATTCTGCTTTTATAAAATGCTTTGTCTTTAGAAGTAATAAACCTAGCAATCTCCACTTCAATGTAGCACCAAAAAAAAAGGTGATAATCGCTTGGAGAAATGTCAGGAGAATATGGAGGATGAGAGAGTATCTCCTGTCCTAAAGCACAAATCTTCTCATGGGTAAGTTTTACAGTATGATGTTTTGCGTTGTACTGTAAAAATTGCATTTTCTTCCGATTAACTAGTCCTAGATGTGCAGTAACGCATCCTCCACACGCTCCAGTTGCATCGAGTAGATCTCGCCCATAATTGTTTGGCCTGCAACGAGAAACTCGTAGTGAACAATATAGGCTCCAGTCCACCACACACACACAAAGCATAGTCTTCTGGAGATGAAGCAGTGCCTTTGAAGTGTGCAGTACTGAATCGTTTGGTGACAACCAATGATAAGTTAGCTTCCTGTTAGAGTATAAGATCCATTTTTCATCATGAGAGAGCAATTAATCCAAAAACCGGCTCCTTTTTAATGACGTGAAAGAAGTCAAGAACAAATTGATAGCCTTTGAAGTTTACTGACATCTGATAATGCATGTAGGACCCATTTGCTTAGTTTCCATGATTTTCCCAGTTGATGTGCAAGTGTACACAAATTGTTTCACCACTCACGTTAAACATTTGTGAAAGTTCTTGATATGATAATCTTGAATTATTTTCAATAGCGACATGTAATTCTTCATTATCAATAATGGAGGTCTTCCTGAATGTGATTCATCACCAGAAACAAATTTTTTTAAACAATTTCTATGCAGTATGTTCTGTTATCACATTTTTTCCAAATGCCATACATATCTTATAAGATGCTTCTGAAGCCTTTGAACCGAGTTTAAATTCATAAAGCAAACAAACCCGAATTACACCAGGTTCAGCTGACATTTTAAAAGAGTTCAAAGTCACAGAAAAAGAGTACACACCAAGTTAGAGCATGACTGACTGACATGTATTTGTGCCTTATGATGCACATAAAAAATTGCACTCTGCAAACCACTACAAAATAAACAAGTCATTCCAGCAAAACTCTATCGAAAACTGCACGGACTTTTTTTGGTTACCTGATATTTCTTAACTCCCCCCTCATCCTTATTCTCATGATATTCCTTCCACGTCATCTCCCTCTTATGGATGTCCTACTTAATTGGTTGCACGTAGATTTCGCTTCCATTCTATTTGATCTTCGAGATTAGAGGATACCATATTTGGACTTGAGATCTTTTGTTTGCTATTTGCAAAACAATTTGAATTGTTTCGCTTACTTATTACTGCATGGAAACTACAACATGTTGTTTTGCTCTAAAGATGATGGCTTGAAATCTAGTGAAAAATAAGCCAGTCATCCTTGTATAATTTCGTATTTTCTTTGGTGTTGTAATATTGTTAAAATAAGTTATGAATAACATCCTACCCCTTAGCCTGTCAGAAAAAAAAAATGTCCCATCCATCTTTTCCACACAATCGAATAATTTGCTATCATAGCCTCCCTTCTTAATTCAGTACTATTATATCATATCTCAGTAAAAGACTCTTCCTTCTCACTTCTTCCAGCAATTCTTTCATATCTTCTCTGATTCTGTACTTATGAGCTACTTAAATCATTTGTTTGTATGAGCTTCTTTTCTGTTACTCAACTGCATTCATCACATCTTTAACTTTTGCTTCTGGAAACTATTAATTACTGACTCTGTCATCAAGTTCAAATTTAATGAGCAACCCACTGTACCAAATTACTGCTTTTATTTTACATTCAATTCACTTACCTCATTATTACTAACGCTGTTGTCATTATTATTATACAATCAAATCTTACCAAATTCTGCGCTTTGCTGTCTTATTGTTCTGCTCTTTTTTTTTTTTAAATCTGGACATTTCAAATGTCAAATTATCTTCATATATATTATTATTATTATTATTTGTCACCTACATGGAGTTCAAAGACGCATCAAACGAGGGCATCTGCTCTACAACTCTGTCTCCACCACTCACAATCCACCAGCTGACTGCAACTACACCAACGCTGCAACTACATCTATTGCCAACCACCACCAGTATTTCCACAGACAATCACAAGCATCCATGGCCCACGGCAGGATTCAAACCAGCAGCCTTTTGGCTGGGGAGCGGATATGCTAACCATTCGGCCAGCCAGGCTGGCCGAGTGGTTAGTTTATATATTGTTATTATCAGTTTTGTAATGCTTCTGTTCAGTGGGCAATGGTTCTTGTTCAGTTCTTATCTTTAGCACCTATTATCCTTTGCTTTTGATGCTCTATTAAATACTGTTACACCTGGTATCTTAAGAATGTAGAATTCTCAGTTATCATGGTGTAATATGAAGAATAAATAAATTAAAAACCCTGCATAAAAGATAATAGATGAATTATTTAAGAGAAAAAGAAATATTCTTGCATCCAATAAAATATATAAAATATAAAGGTGTTTGTTGAACTAACTAACAAAAAAGAAAGAATATATTAATGTTGTGATATGATATAAGAGAGAAAATTTAACTAAATAAGACAGAAAAGGAATAGTCATAAGAGATGGTATGTCAGAGGCTAGAGATTAAAATATTAAGTAAATTCATAGAGAAATTTTGGAAAGGGGATTAAGTTAGAGGCTAGCAAAAGACAAACAACAGACTATCGCTCAGGGCCGATTCCCAAATTGAGACATCGTTATGGGCTCACCGACCAAAGGACGTTTGGCAGAAAAACGCCACCCTAATTGGTCAGTGAAGTAAAATCAAATAAGGGGCGGGGAAAAGAAGTTAAAGAAGGTGCCGTTAGGAGAGCAGGTATAAAAGGGTTGGAACCCCCCCCCCCACGAGGGCTTTTTAGACCAAGGGCTTTTTGGCTTTTTTGGTTCTGTTCCCGGAGAGTTCTTCACGAGCGCCTTCGTATAGGTTTCATGCGATTTTCCTGAGTGGCGAGATAGGGGATATATCTCCATCGTCACAACACGGAAACAAAAGTGAGCGGGATTTCGATTCCGTACTTCCTATGTAAGAGGTGAAGAATGCCATATAGTCAAAGAAAAGAAAGCATATTCTTTGTGTTTCAACTCCAGTGACAACTACGAGAAAGGGAAAGAAGTAAAGAAATCGATGTCCACGTCGCGAGTTGTACAGCCGTTATATAGATGATTCAAAGTGTGTCCTAAGTTACGAGAGGTTAAGACTGCATAAGCATAGTTCAATTCCAAAAGGAACGTAGGAGAAACAGATTATCGGAGAGGTTATACCAAGATAGTTCGATCAGAAAAAGGTATTATTATTATTATTATTATTATTATATTATTATTACGGGTATCTCCATGGAGTCAGTAGACTCATCGCGGGAGACCCAAACTAGCAAAACAATATCTGTCATATCTCTTCTTGAATTCATTTACAGACGAAGAGCTCACAACTAAGTCAGGCAATGAATTCCACTCATTCACCACCCTCCAGGCAAAAAACCTTGTTCTGACACCTTTGTTAACCACACTCTTCTTTAATTTCCAGAGATGACCTCTTGTTCTTCCATCACTATCACACAGCTGAAACATTTCCCCTGCATCAATCCTATAAAAACCTTTTAGTAATTTGAATGTTCCTATCATATCCCCTCTTCTTCGCCTATCAACCAATCTCTGCAATCCACAAGCTCTCAATCTATTAACGTAGGGAGCATTTTTTATATCACTCACTAACTTGGTCACTCTTCTCTGAACCCTCTCCACAGCCTCCTCATCTCCAAGGAATCCAGGTGACCAGACCTGAGCACAGCAATAGGTAGAGGCCCATATGGAAAAATCAAGAAAGGTACTGTAAAATATATCTCGTGTTAACTATAATTTGTCTGTAATAGTTATCATTATTCTAATACTGAACTGTTGAAGTGACCAAGGAAAAAATTATACTAGGACTTTAGTATCTGACAGAATATAATGAAAGTAAGCTTGCTAACATGAATATTATATAAGTAATTACGTGTCCTAAGAATTTTGCATGTCCATTGTAATGTATAGAAAATTTCAGATGTCATAGTTATGTGTTAGTGTAGTAAAAGGTTTAGTTAATCTACTTAAGCTTGGATAGTTAAACAGTGTGAATTAATCTTATATGTCCATGTCATATGAAATTATGTGTAGAATTTGTTATGGCGGCATGATCGTGATACCCATTATAGGATCGTAGCCTAATTACTTGTGATTAGCTAATGTTAGTTTGTAAATATTTAGTATAGCAATGAATTGAGTAATCACAAAAATTGAATTGTACCATGTTAAAGATTTTAATAAACCTTTGTTCAATGATAAAAAAGTTGTCTGAAATTGCTGTCCAATGCACCACTTGAAAAATACGAACCTAATCACGCAGGAAATTAATGTGTTAAGAAATGAGATAAAGTGTCACGACTGCAACCTTGTTTCACTTTCAGACATATTTTAGTTCTTTCTCCTTGTTTTTGTATATAATATCTCAAACTAAATATCCCAAAAGGCGCAGTATAATACAAATATTAGGGGTACTAAAGGGAGAAATAACTTAAGTATTAGTAAATTTTTTGGTGATATCTCGAGCATAGATAATAGTAGAACACAGATGAGAGGAAATTACTAGTTAGAATAAAAATCGTAAATTGGGACACAACAATACTCATGGAGGTTTTTTATGCCATTTTCAGAGCCTATCAAAGACTAAAGACTTAACAATACGAGAGAGGTCTAAAAAGTTCTCAGCCTTGACCATAGATTGCAACACCATCAGCAAGATTTTTTTTTTTCTAAGTTGGTACATCTGTCATAAGCATCTATGCGAAATTGCAAGTCATTCTATCAAGTAGTTTGTTTTATACAGCTGTCTGAAACAAAAGTGTTGTCTGTATCCCTTGAATTGAATAAAACTGAGTATCGTGTGGTTATAAAATTCTTTGTAAAAGAAGGTTTAACGCCAAAAGAAATTCATTCGAAGTTCATAAAAGTTTATTGGCACTCTTCTCCTTCATTTTTGACAATTAAGAAATGGACTGCTGAGTTTAAACGTGGCCATACCAGCCTTGAAGATGATCCACATGAAGGATGTCCAAAAAGTGTAACAACACCAGAAATCATTGATCAAGTGCACAATATGGTATTCAATGACCGGCGTCAAAATGCGTGAAATTGCTGAGGCTATAGGCATTTCAAAAAGAATGTGTAGCATATATTTTGCATGAAGAATTGCAAATGAAAAAGCTTTGCGCATGATGGGTGTTGTACTTGCTCACGGCAGATCAAAAACGCACTCACATGAAAATCTCTTAACAGTGCTTGGAGCATTTTAACCAAGAATAAAACTGATTTTGTGAGTTGCTTTATTACTATGGATGAGAATTGGATTCGCCATTACACACCAGAATCCAAACAGCAATCAAAACAGTGGACAGAAGCTGGTTGTTCAGTGCCAAAGAAGACCAAGTCGGTTTCATCAGCAGGAAAGGTCATGGTATCGGTGTTTGGGGATGCTAAAGGCATTTTTTTTATTAATTATCTTAAAAAGGTAAAACAATAACTGGGGAATATTATTTCGATCTTAACCAGACTATACGAAAAAATTCGTGAGAAAAGACCCGGTTTGCAGAAGAAGAAAAATCATCTTTCATCAGGACAATGCACCTGCCCACAAAGGTGTTTTGGCAATGGGAAAATTCAGGGATCTGTACTATGAATTGTTGGAGCATCCATCCTATTCCCCAGATTTGGCTCCCCTCTGACTTCTATCTCTTCTCAAAACTAAAACTCTTCCTCGCTGGTCAGCGTTTTTCTTCACAAGAGGTGATTGCATCTGTAGAGGGATATTTTGCAGATCTTACTGAGAATCACTATAGAGACAGAATAATGGTGCTGGAGCATCGCTGGAATAAATGTATTAGTCTTAAGGGAGATTATGTTGAAAAATAAAAATATTTTTGAAATTATAAATTTGTTTTTTCACTGTTAGGCTGAGAACTTTTCAGATCACCCTTGTATGTCTTCAAATATATTAATGAATACACTAAATGCAATAAATTCAGTAAAAACAAAAATAAAAGCTAAAAAAAGTCCACCAATTAATTAAATAGCATTGATATTACTTGCAATCCCAAAAGAAGTGTTTTATGTATATGAAGGAGCACTGCCTCAATTCTTCGTATGTGAGTGTGTCTTGATTATAAATATCATTATATGGACAACTCCAAGGAGTCTATAGACTCATCAAAAGTGATCCTTAACATTATGCCATGCACTAACAGATATGATGGCTATTTACACAATATCCATCACACTTTGCTTTGAACTAATTCACCAATTATTCCCTTTCCACCTATTAATCAATTTCTATACCCTCTTGTGAGGGTAGGGCAAAGATTAATATAATCTTTGATTGCATCTGTAGAGGGATTGCACTAAATGCCATGCACTAACAGATATGATGGCTATTTACACAATATCCATCACACTTTGCTTTGAACTAATTCACCAATTATTCCCTTTCCACCTATTAATCAATTTCTATACCCTCTTGTGAGGGTAGGGCAAAGATTAATATAATCTTTGCCCTACCCTCACAAGGATCATTCCATATCTCTGTCACCATCTTGGTTACTTGCCTCTGGATCCTCTCCACCTGTTCTCATCTCCCAGAAACTCAGGTGACAGTTCTGTGCAGAATAGTCCAGATAGGACCTTATGAATGCCTTATAAAGAGCCATAATAACAACCAGCTTGTCAGGGTAGCCAAGTAATTTTATGAGCTGCTTTAGACACTTTTGAATAATCCTTTTGATCTTTTACTCCCTTATCTGCTAACACCATCAAATTTCTGGCTTAATCCATTTCCTGGAGTATAGTTTAATCATTGCAGTGTGCAGCTGGTAATCTTTTCAACCCAAAATACATAACCTTACACTTTTCCACATTAAACTGACATCCATTCTCCAGTGTCCAAACTGTCATTCTATTCAAATTATCCTGCAAAATTTCAATATCATCTTTATTGACTGTTGCTCTACCCAATTTTGCATCTTTAGCAGAGATTCCTATATTATTAGCATACAAATTAAAAGTACTGGCCCAAGTACAGAGCCCAACAGCATATTGCTAGTCACAGACCTTCTACTGAACTCTACTCCTGAATAAACTACTGTCTGGTACCTCTCCAACGGTCACCCTCTTATTCACTTCACCAAGTCATAACTATTTCCATTTGCTGTAATTTATGTATTAAAATTATATGTAGAATCCTGACAAAAGCTTTTGCATCCAACAGTACGTAGCCATTACCTTCATCCAACTCGGCTGTTGTTTTATAAAGAGTGAGCAAGTTACTGAGTAAGTAGCAAATTATAAACTGGTCAGCATCTCAGGAGTGGTATTCAAGGTACGGAATTTTTCCCTTAACCAATTTCTCCAATATCTTGACAACCACTCCTGAGCTGCTGACTTTTTTTTTTTTTTTTTAATAACGGATTCACACATGAGAGGACACAAGACCAATAGCACATTAGTGCCATGTGTGGGAAAGAGGAATAGAAGAAAGGAGGAATTTCGCTTGTAATTGAATTTGTTCACATTTCGATTAGCTGAGGGTTATAATCTTTGGGGAAGGCAGATTGGGGGGGGGGGGGGAACTGTTCCAAAGGACATAAGCAGATGGGATGAAGAAGGAGGCAATGAAGTTGGTTCAGTGAAATTCAAGATGGACTGTAAAAGGGTGTTGGTCAGCAGTAGTTCTTGTTTATGAATTTGGAGGAGTGGAGGAATATTGGTGGCTAATTCAGCAGAGCACTGTCCTGAAAGTATCTGTAGAAGAAGCACAAGGAAGAAGCTGTATATGTCTGTGAGAGAGGGGACTGAACTGGGTATGTGAGAGAGTGGTCATTAATCAGCTGGATTGGCCTCTTCTGGATAAAATTGAACAATCTTAGAGAGGATTTTGGTGCTCCCCAAATATGGGAGCAATATTCCATGGCTGGGTGGATTTGGGCTTTGCATAGAGTTAGCAACTGTGAAGGTGTGAAGCAGTGTCTTGTGAAAAAGTACACCAAGTTTTTTAGTGGCTGTGGAAGCTATAGTTGAAATGTGGTTTTGCCAGGAAAGATCAAAGGTGCAGGTCAGTCTGAGTAGAGAAATCTGATCATGTCTGGATATCTTGGTATTACTGAAGGTATGGGAAAGGGGAGTTGTGAGACATTAGACAGGACTGAGTTTTGGTGGCATTGAAGTTTACAAAGTTGTCCTTGTCCCACTGGGATATATAGCTAGGAGATCTGAGTTTAAGTCATTGGTCACGGTAGATCTTGAGGATTCCAATACTTCAGCACTACAAAGTTAGTCAAATGAAAAGGAGGAATAGAGTTTACTGTCATTGGCAAAGCTATGGATAGGATTGGAATTCTGAGAGAGCAGGTCATTTATATACCGGAGGAAGAGAGGTGGGTGAGAGAACAGAACCCTGGGGGGGGGTACTCCTGCATTGCTAGGGAAATCTGAGGAGAGTAAACTATACATCGTGACATGTAGTGAACAACTAGTGAGAAAGTTGGCAATCCAGTTGTATAGTGAGGAAGGTAGACCATAGGATGATGGTTTATTAAGTAGGCTCGTGTGCCAAACCGAATCAAATGCCTTTGATATGTTGAGGGCAACCACATGAGTTTCTCCAAATTTCTCCATGGCTTGAATCCAGAGGCAGGTTGTGAAAGCAAGAAGAAGAAGATCACTGTAGATTGCAAGTGGCAAAATTCATATTGCTGGTCACTGATTAGTTGATATGACTCTAGGTGGTTCAAGAGTTGATTGTTGATGACCTTGTCCATAATTTTAGAGAGAACACAAGTGAGAACAATTGGGTAGTTCGTTGGGTGACTTTTATCACCTTTCTTTGGGATGGGCTGGATGTTGATCTTCTTCCATGTTATAGGGTAGATACAGAGGCGTTAGTTCTGGGGGGCTCAAGTTTTTAGCACGATAGGTGGGATGTCATCAGGACCAGATGCCTTGTTTGTGTTCATGTTATTGAGGATTCTTTGGATTTTTTTGTCAGAAGACTATGGACAACAGGACTTTTCCCAGGTTATCAATACAGGAATTTGAAGAGAAGAGTGATGGCAGTAAGTTGGCCTTGTTTTTAGATGAGGTAACTACAGTACCATCTGGATGTGAGAATGGTGAAAATCTGGGTGGGCAGAAGTTGTGCCCAATGGCCTTAGCAAGGGACCAGAAGGAGCGACCCATTTGGGAAGGAGGTGAGTTTGTCTGACTTGGACTTGGTGATGATTCTTTTACAACAGTTGCAAGCTGCAGTGTAGGCAGAATGAGCAGCTGGAGTTTTGGTCTTGAGCCATTCATGGTAAGCAGAGGTTTTTTTTTTTTCTTTTCCAGCATTGGCACACTATTTTTGAGAACTAAGGCTTGGATGGTGGCTAAGAATTTGGAGTGGAATAAGGGATGAAAGCCTTCATTCCTGTGAAGATAATTTCTGTTATTCAGTCTGAGCAGGTGTTTGGATCAGAAGAACTGAAACATGAGAAGGAGGAATAGAAGTCACGAAGCCAGTTGGCAAACTTGTAGTGCCTAAAGGCTCAAGACTGTAAACTGGAGAGTGAAGGTTGTTCTCTGGCAAAAGAGACATATGAGGTTGTGGTCCGAGTTACCAAGAGGAGAACTGACAACCACAGCATACCCAGAAGGGGCCATGGAACCTCCTTTATGCAGCAGAACTATTTTTCCCTTTGTGACAAACCAGAGCTGAGACATATTAAAATGTGGTCAAGGGCACTTCCGATTCTCTAGCACTTTCTTGTAAAACTCAAGCTGATATACCATCTATTCCCATAGTTGCAATGACATTAATAATATCCTATGCATCTCTTTTTCATCTATCTCTATCTCTATTTTCACATCAGTTCTTGCCTCTCTTATCACTGCAGTATCTCAACCTGGATGAAATACCCTTGCAAAGTGATCAGTTCGAAATTCAACTATTTCATCTGCTTGAATCTCCTTACAATCAACATTCATCAAAATTATTCCACTGTAATCATGCTTATTTTTACTCACCACATACTGAAAGAACTCTTTGAGATTACATTTGGCTTGCACAGCTAATTTCCTCTCACACTCTGGTTCTGCCTTCCTTACCATACAAGTCACCCTTCCGACACATGCTCTGTACTACTCATGTGCCTGTTAATCACTTTTCTCTTTGAATTTCCCTTATACATTCTTACTTTGTAGCTCCTGTTTAATGACACTATTCATTCATTTAATGGTACCTGCTTTAATCTCCTGACTCTAGGTATGCAGTTACTATTACTTCCTTCAAACACTATATTCTGCTATTATTTCCTTCAAATACTCCTTTACCACTTCCCTATGCACTATCAGCATCCAACCATTGCAGTTTCTCGTGCCATGAAATTGCTCCAAGCAATCTCCTGAGTTTGTCATAATTATCTGCTCTGTAATTCCATATATATATATATATATATATATATATATATATATATCCCATCTTGAATTGAAAATTCCAAATATTCAGCCACTTCTCAGATCAAGACTGAATAGCATTATGGTCATCTGAGTTACAGACAAGTCCTCTGAAGAATTACTAGATCTAGCCCCCTCAGACTCCTGGTACCATCCATCCCATGCTGTCTCAGATAATTATTCATTAGTAACTGAATAAATTCCATTTTCTTCCTCCCATGTGTTCTTTCCTCCTTCCAATCTACATTTTCATAGTAGAAGTTCCCCATAATAATTATTCATCCTATACTTATCGAACTTATTTGCCAATGCATACCATCCTTCACATTCTATCCCATTAACTATATCACCTTCTGTCAACCATGTCTCTCACTAATGCCAATAACTTTGAGCCAAGAAGAATTAAACAGTGCTATAACCTCCTCCTTCCAAATGAACAAAGCCATCCTTATATTTTACATTAACTCTTCCATTCTGGTTTGTTCCCAGCAGTACTACCATAGGCATTTTTTGTACATCATCACACTCATTGGTATTTGTACATTCACTCAAATGTTTTCTCCTCTAATAGCTCTATTTTCTCTGATTTTGCACCTCCAATCTAACTCTATTCGACAGCAATTTTTACAGACTTCAAACAGCAAATCCATTCAAGTACAAACCCTCTGTCTTATTTAAGTCCTTTTGCCATCAAACTCACTCCACATGTACACAAATTCCACATTATTTCTCTTGCATAACCTATATACTGACTCATCAGCAATCATGGCCTCTTCTCAACAATCCTCTATCATGCCAATGAATTAAAGTTATTATTAAAAAATATTTTTAACATTATTATTAAGAAAAATAAAAAATGATTATTAAAAAAATCTGGAAACAGTAAAGAGAGTGAAGAATCACAAATAACTTAACCGAATAACTTAACGGTAAAATTGTGTAAGTATAACATAATTATTCTAGCACAGGGATCGGCAACACGGACTTGCAGGCACCCAAGTGCCTGCGAAGCATTTTTAAAGTGTCTGCCACTGTGCCAGATACTGAAGCATTGAACAACCTTCAAATATTCAGTACACGTGTGAACCACACATCATCAGTTATGGGTTATGCGCTTCTGTTGTACTAGGCTAGTGCCATAGAAGTGTGTTGTATCAATCATGGCTCAACGATTCTCAGTTAGATCACTGCCTAAGAACTGGAAATTCCAGTTACATGCCAGATTATACATATCTGGCACGTAATTTTGTAATTTTGTTTGAAGTACATACTTAAGTTTGTAAGTAGAATTATGTATTAATAAATTCATTTAAAATAAATATGTACCCTGAATGTGCTTTAAGCTTACAACTTCCCCTCCAGCAAAATTAAGGTAAAGTGCCCTTTGTCATATGCTGACCAATTGGGGTGCCCTTTTTTGTGAAAAGATTGCCAAACTCTGTTCTAGTAGAATATAGAGAAAAAAAATACACAGAAATACAATAAATCATATTTTATAAAGCCACTTTGATATGTGGCTTGTACTACAGACCAGTCACCTATGATGAGCTGCTAGTTGTAGCCACTCATCAAAATGAAAAGTTTGTGGTATATTAGCCTGACCGCTAAGTTGTTGGACAACATATAAACTATATATTAAAATCAGTCATACATGATAAAATTCAACCAATTTACAACTGAATCACTCAATAATTCACATAAGACAAGTTGCTTACTGAAGAAAGTAATCCTAGATGGTTTCCTGTAAAATGTAAGCCCTCTAACGTTAAACTTTCCAAACAGTGGGTATTACTGACACACTGAACAAGAGATACAGACAACTTATGAAGATACTCTGGTTGGCATACTGCAGGGATGGAAAATATTACATATCGAAGTCTATTGAGTTGTTGGACATTATTCTTCAGTTTTCCTGGCAATAAAATAAACAGATTATCCATTACTTATACACAAAACAATATATATACTATTATATATATGATTGCTCTGATGTAATAACTACTGCTATGATTTCCTCAAGCCCTTTTGTATATTTAATATTGCACATCAAGTCCACTAGAGCCTCTGTAGCTCAGTCGGTACAGATGAAGTCCTTTGGTCAGAAAGACCTGGGTTCGGTTCCCATCCATGACGTGAGGAACCTTTATCTAGTCTTTTTTGACTAAAAGTGAGATAGCTGGTCTCATACGAAGGTAGAGGGTTTTTTCACCTGGAAATTTTGGTTTCTTGTCCCTCAGAACAAACAAACCGGCCAGTGAACACATGGATCTACAGTCATTATGACTGTAGATCCATGTGCTGTAAATACATACTTAATCCCTCACTAGGAGGGCTCAACCAGCCCTAAAGGATGGTGGCGGAATGGGGAGAACACCATACAAATAAATAAATAAATAAAAATCAGTTCCACTTTAATACTATGTTTTTTTAACTGGTTGGGAATTTCAACATAAAATATGATACCGACTTAATATTCAAAATATTAATAATAAACAAAATTTAATATCAATTTCATCAAAATTGCTTGAATGAAATCACTGATACACTAGAAATTAACCAGTATTCTACTAAACTGCATGCATGTATTCAATGAATAAATCAACATTGGGATGTTACTTACAATCCCCAAAGAAGTGTTGTATGCAGTGTTCTCTGTGTGAGAGAGAAAGAGAGAGAGAGAAAAAAAGTTCAATAGTTAACTGAATAGATTGAAAAGCAAAATTCTCAGAGTTAATATACTGCTTATGGCTTAATACAACATAACATTGCTTACACTTAACACCAAACAAGAGAGAGGAAAAAAGCAGATATCTGATTACAAACATATAAGAACTTGACAATAAGTTTATATGTTAGTAAAATAAAAATAATGTCGACAGAAATTGGTTACATGTAACCAATGTAATCTGACCCTTCAATTATCAGAATGGTGACTTCTGATAATTGAAGGGACAGATAACTGAAGTGTTATTACATGGTGCTCTACCATGTAACCAGAAGCAGCTCGTGCATAGGCACTGCAGCATTCCCAATTTTTCTCGATATATAAATATATGTATTAATTTATTTATATTTGCTTGTAATATTTACACTCATTACACTCTGGTAATGCGTTCCATTCACTGACAATTCTCCATGTAAAAAATCTACTCCTCACATAATTCCAAGAATAATTCCATAATTCTTACATAATTCCAAGAATGGCCTCTAATTTTCCCCTCTCACCAACTACTCTTTTTATAATCTCATCTGGATTAATCAGATAAAAATCCTCTTAACTTAAATGTTTCTATCATATCACTTCTTTACCTCCTATCCACTAATCTCTGCAATCCACATTTCTTCAACCGCTCACCATAGTCAGCATTCCAAAGTCTTGATATTGTCTTAGTCACTTGTCTCTGGATGTTCTCCAATGTTTCCACATCACACTGAAAACCAGGTGACCAGATTTGAGCACAACAGTCCAAGTATGGTCTGATCAGTGCTTTATACAGTGGCACAACCACTTTCTTATCCCCCACATGTTAGAGCACTTCTTATCATAGCAGCACTACAATGTGCAGCCTTTGTAACTCTAGCAATATGCCCTCTAAACTTCAGTCTATTGTCAACCATCACTCCCAAATCTCAAATCTTATCTATTTCCTGCAGCATGGCACCATTAATAGAATACACAGCCTCACATTTCTGCACTCCAGAATGCAACAAATTGCATTTATTAATATTAAAACTACAACCACACTCCTTTGTCCAAGTAAAAAGTCTATTCAAATCTTCCTGAAGGGAATTAATATCAGTGATGCCACTTAAAATTTTTTCCAACTTTGCATCATCGGCAAGCAACTGAAGATTCCCAGTCAGTCCACATGATAATTGTTTACAAACAAGTTAAAAAGAAGGAGTCCCAAGAACAGAACCCTGGGGCATGCCACTGATTACCATTCTTTTTGTGACACTGCTTCATCATACACAACTTGCTGGTATCGTTACACCGTGAGTTGCATAAGTAATGCATTTTGTAAAGTTTTACGTATGAAAGACGGCCACTAGAGGGCTACATGGTGTATGTAGCACTCTACATAGTGTATGTACAGTGCTCCTGAAAAGATAAGTATTGTTTTAAGTAATAATTGGTAAATTTGCTCAAATCTTACGTAGTATTGTTTATTATTCGTATCTTAGCGTGTCTGTGTGATTTTTGTGTTTTCTGAGTTATTTCAATTGGTAATTCGACAGATACGACTGATAGCGTGCACATGGCACCAAAAAGAAGGAAAAGAATGGCGTACAGAGCGTCATCTTTGTTCAAAAATTTAATATAAAGGAGTTTATTCAATGCACCATTTGTGAGATGTATGCTTTGAGGAGAACAGTTGGAGTCTGGTTAGACAATGATAGTGAAGTGAATGTGCAGAAAGTGTAAGGAAAGTGAGGATTTAAAGTGTGTTTCAGGTCGTGAGAGTGATGTTGTTGAAAGTCAGAATGTAGAAAATAGTGATATGAGAGGTATGAATAGTGATATTTGCAAGGTAGTACCAGATAGCTGTGAAAGCGGTGTTGAAAGTAAGAATGAAGGTACAAATACAGAACGAATGAATGGTTTAACGGATAATAAAAATGATGAGATAGATGCAATGAGTGATATCGTACGGTTGTGCAGAGCGATACATAGGGCGAATCGGCAGCTGGAGCATTTGCAAAAATGTTTACCAAGCGTACCAACTAATAAACAGCAAAAGTATGATAAGAAAAATAAGAGTATGATCGTGAGTATAAACAAAATAAAAGAGCGAGTATTGTACGGAGATTCTTTAGTAAGAGGTGTAATTGATGAGAGTTTGACAAAATCGTACCAACCTGGTGCAAACATTAAGGATGTAAGCGAGTCTATTAGAATGCAAAAGCAGGGGGTGAAAGAACTGATAGTAGTAGCAGGAACGAATGATTTGAAAGGAGACAAAATAGCTATGAGAGAGGACTTGAAGGAATTACTTGAGATAGCAAAAGAGAAGAGTAAGAGAGTCAGAATGGTGAGTCTGTTGCCGCAGTATGACAGTGAAGAGTACAGAAGGAGGGCCAAAATTGCTAATGACTTTATGAGCGGATTATGCAGGAGGAGTGGTGTGGAATTTGTGGATGTGCGGAGTAAATTTGATGGGTGAAAGGATTTATATAAGATGGATGGTTTGTATTTGAATGGATTTGGTGTACGGAGACTTGAAAAGGTGTTGTTGAATGAAGTGGAAGTGGATGTGCAGAATCAGGGAAACTAGAGTTATCAAGGGGGGGGGAGTAAATATGCAGACTTTAGGGAGACAGTCGAGTGTATGAATGTGTGTAATATGCCCGAGCAAGAACGAAGGACAACAAATCAGAATGGGATAGTTAGTATAAGGCATCAAAATAGGAATGGGACAAATGGGCGTCTGCAATTCATGTATACAAATGCCAGAAGTATTAGGAACAAGAAGGAAGAATTTTTGGCCTTGGTTGGCACTTCCAGGCCACAGGTTATTGGCATTAGTGAAACATGGCTGACAGAAGATGATATAGCATGGGATTGAATGTGAGGGGTATAGTGTGTTCAGGAGTGATAGGGATAATAAAATGGGGGGAGGAGTGTTATTGATGATAGCTGATGCAGCCAAGGAGAATAGAAGTTGAACTGTAGGATAGAGAAAAGAGCATATTTGAGGCTATTTGGTGTGAGATTGAGGCTAGCAGAACAAAATATACAATTGGGTGCTGCTATAGACTAGGTGATGGAATAGATGGTGAAGATAGTATGCATAAGCAAATAGAAGAAATGAGTGGAAGGAGGGTAATTATTATGGGAAATTTCAACTATGGTAACACTGATTGGAAGGAGGAGAGGACATATGGGAGGAAGGAATTGGATTTTATGCGGTTATTAAGGGATAACTATCTGCGACAGCATGTAATGGAAAATACTAGGGTTCAGAGAGTGCTTGACCTAGTAACTGCATCTGAGAATTTGGCTGTAATGAATATGACCACGTCGCCACCAATTGGTGAGAGTGATTATAGGGTGTTGACTTGGGAGGTGGCTAAAGGTGTGGAATTTACAATTAAGACAGGGTACATGTGGAAGTATCAGGCTGGTAAGTATGACAAGCTTAGGATTTTGATTGGTTCAGTGCCATATCATGTAAAACTGTGAGGGTTGGATGTTAATAGTGCATGGGAGGTGGTTAAGAAGTGTTTGTAGGAGACAATGACTGACTGTATACCTAGAGTCCGAATAATAAATCAAGTAGGGGTTAAATGGATGAATAACACCATTAAGCTTGAGGTGCAAAAAAAGAAACAACTGTGGTGGGAATTTAAGGAAAAAGGTGACCGGCAGGCATATGAATGCTATAAAGCGCAAGCCAGAAGGGTAACGAGTGTGGTAAGAAAAGCAAAAGCGGATTATGAAAGAACATTATCCATGCAAGCTAAAGAGAATCCCAAACAGTTTTTTCGATATGTTGCAAGTAAAAGAAAAAATGTATATGGCAGAATGATTTTAAAGAATGCCGATGGTAGGAAGGTAACTGAATCAGTTGATATAGTGGAATTACTGAGCGAGCACTTTGCAAGAGTACATCATCCAGGTGGTGACATTGCAGGAATGAAAGAACCAACAGATTATACGGAAATTGTAGTGAATGAAGTGGAAGTGAATAATCTATTACAAAACCTCAATGTCAATTCATCTGTGGGAGCGGATGGTATACCAGCTCATATCGTACGTGAGGCAGCTAAAGAATTGTCAGTACCTTGACCATTTTGTTTAATTTGAGTCTCAGGTCGGGGTTAGTCCCAAGGGGGTGGAAAGAGGGGAAAATAGTTCCCCTGCATAAAGGAGGCTCCAAGACTGCTGTTGTAAATTACCGACCGATCAGCATATCAGGAATTGTTGTCAAGGTCTTCGAGAAAATAGTCAAGAGGAAAATACAGGATTGGATAGATGAAAAGAATGGGATACTGTATGGGACAGCATGGTTTTGTGAAGGGTAGATCATGCCTCAATAACTTGCTCACGTTTTATAACACAGTGACGGCTGAACTGGATAAGGTAATGGATTTACAGTGAATATACTGGACCTTGCTAAGACCTTTGACAGGATACCACATGGAATTCTAATCAGTAAACTGTAGCATATGGGGATGGATACAGGGTTGGTGAGATGGATAGGAGGGCGGTTGATGGAGAGATATCAGAGAGTGGTTTATTCAGGAGAAGAGTCCAAAAGACGGCTTGTGACTAGTGGTGTGCCACAGGGTTCTGTTCTTAGACCACTACTTTTCAATTTGTTCATTAATGATATAGGAAAGGATCTGAGAGGAAGTGTTCACTTGTTTGCTGATGATGCAAAGTTGGGTAGAGCAATTGTGAGTGCACAGGATGTCAAAATTTTACACGATGATTTGGATAGTTTGGAGGACTAGGCTAAGGAGAATGGATGTCAATTTAATGTGACAAAATGTAAGGTTATGCAGTTTGGGGTTAAAAGATTAGCAGCAGTATATCACATTGGTAGAACTATACTCCAGGAAAATGATGAGGCCAGGGATTTGGGAGTGTTGGTGGATAGGGAGTTGAAGTTTAGGGGGCACATCGCAAAAGTGGGTAAATCAGCTCATCAAATCACTTGGTTACCGAAAAATACTTTAACAAGCAGAGACAAACAAGTTATTGTTCCTCTGTATCGAGCCTTGATAATACCCCATCTAGAGTACTGTGCCCAGATATGGGTGCCAGAGTTTCTTCTTGATGGGGAGGAGGTGGAGAGGATCCAGAGACGAGTGACCAAGATTATAGCAGGTCTATGGAATGAACCTTATGAGAACAGGTTGAAAATTTGTGGGTTGCAGAAATTGGTTGATAGGCAGAAAAGGGGTGATATGATTGAGACATTCAAATTACTGAAGGGTTTCTATAAGATTAATTCAGAAGATATTTTTGAGAATAGGACTGGTGGTGGGAGGACTAGGGTCCATACATGGAAGCTGGGCAAGAGTGTGGTTAGCAAGGGTGTTAGCGCTAGGTTTTTTACTTGGAGAGTGGTGAATGAGTGGAATAAGCTGCCAGAGTCTGTTGTGGGTGCCATGACTGTAAATGAGTTCAAGGTGAAGTGTGATAGATACAGAATGTTGATAAGAAATATGACACCTGTTGCCACTGGATTCAAACTTATATACATTGTGCTCTTTAGGAAATACATGAGGGAAGCCTGTTCCACAACATGCATGCTGCATGATGTGATATGCAGCATAAGTTCAAAACTAGAGTTGCTTTTTGCATTTCCAGCAGATAGGTAAGTTATTCTTGAGGATGTAGTCCAATTTTCCAAACATATAACAGACTAATTGTATTCTTCTTTTAATTTTGCTCTGTAATCCATTTTCAATGTCAAAAAGTTACCCCAAGTACACATTAGAGGAGACTATTTCTACTGGCTCGTCGCCAATTTTTATTGTTTTTGCTCTTAAATACCTAATGAACATAACTTTTTTTTCTCTATTTATTTTAAGACCTATCTTCTTGCTTTCTATGTTCAGAATATTTATCATTTCCTATAGATTTTGTGCTGATTCTGAAATTAATACAATATCACCTGTGTATCTTAAATTGCTTAATTTTTCACTTTTTAGTGTCATGTCTTTGGAACTCAATTAATTTTTTTAATCATCTCCTGAAGTGCTGCTGTAAAAATTTTAGGAATCATAGAATCTTCCTGAACACGTTCAAAGAATAAAAATAGAAAGATTACCAAAACATGCCATTAGGAAAAAGAAAACCAGGATGTCCTCTTAAACGATTCAACGATGACTTCTAAGGCCGGAACAGGCCAGTTAAGCCTAAATCCTTGATATGCATGATAATGATGATAGAATCTTCCTGTCTTATCTCCTTTTGTATAGGGATCTTGTTGCTTTCTATTTGTTCTCTTATAGTTGCTGTTCCATTTTTGTATATTTCTTTTAACAGTTCCACATATTATTATTATTATTATTATCCAGGCCTCCATGGAGTCAAAAGACTCATCGTGGGAGGTCCTTCCTAGGAAATACAAAGTCTATCAAGACTCATCGAGGAGAGGTCCCCCCCCCCCAAAAAAAAAAAACACAAAGTCTATCATACCACTCCTTAAACTCATTGACCATTCTTGCTCTCACCACTCCATCAGACAATGCATTCCATCCCTTGGAATGGATTGATTTTCTAGAGTTTTATTACTGTAGAAGTTTTGATGGTGTCAAAGGCTTTTTCATATCTATAAATGCTAAACAGAGAGGTTTTAGATATTCTGTTTTTTCCATGATTTGCCTCAGTGCATATATATGGTTGCTTATACTATATCCTTTTTGGAATCCAGCCTGCTCTACTGGTTGTTTTAAATCCAGAACAGGAGTTATTCTGTTAGTTATTGTTTTTGTAAGTATTTTATACAGAACTGATAATAAGCTAATTGGTCTGTAATTTTTGGCTTCTTCATCATCTTTTTTATAAATTAATGTTAATGCTGCATTATTCCAGATTGTAGGTATTTTCCCTTTATCAATACATAAGTTGATAAGGTCTGTCATCATCATCATCATCATCATCAAATTCCTGCCATGTACCCTCAAGGGGTGTACAGGATATGATAGTACTACATGAAAAAAATTACATCATTATTAATTTCCTATCTACAATTTTCCTCCAAATCAGTCTGTTACTGTCAAGACTCCAACATTATCAGATATTATATTTCTATCGTCTAAGGCACTTTGTACCGTATCAGTCCACCTATATCTTGGTCTTCCTCTGGGTCGTTTTGCTGCCAACCTGTCAGAGAACACTTGTTTTGCTAATCTTTCCTCGCCCATTCTGTTTAAGTGACCATACCACCTGAGATTAGCTCTGCTAACGCATTCCTGGATGCTGACAATGTCAAGTTCTTTCATAATATCCTTGTTTTTAATATGATATTGCCATTGATGCTACCTGTTCACACCTATAATCTTTCTCAGGACTCTCATATCTGTGGTCTCTAGTCTTTGGTCAAGTGTTTTACTTCTGACCCAGCTCTCAGATCCATAAGTTAAAACTGGTTTGAACACTGTCTTGTATACAGCTAATTTAGTGTTCCGACTAATTTCTCTCTTATTCCATATGAATTTATTCAATTGACTTCCTACCATGCCAGCTTTGCTGATTCTGTTGTCTATTTCTATATTTAATTTACCATCTTCACTAAAAATCGTGCCTAAGTAGCTGAAATGTTTTACTTGTTCCACAGGTTTTCCATTCACAACACAGTTGACATTTTCAATGATTCTGCCTATTTTCATTGTCTTTGTTTTTTTATTGCTGACTTTCATACCATATCTATTACAACAGTTATTCAATTTAGTCAGAGAATCTTGCAGACTTGTAGCGGATTTATTTAGAAGTATAACATCGTCTGCATAAAGCAAAGAGCTGACATTAACATCTCCAATTTTGATATCATGTTTAATACCACTTTCCTTCATAATGTGATCCATATAGATAATGAATAACAGAGGGGATAATGTACATCCTTGCTCACACTAGATTTAACATTAAACCATCTTCCTGTACTTCCTTCAATTCTAACTGCTGACTTACAACTCAAATAAAGACTAAGTATTGCTTGATATAAAGCCCCATTGACACCATATAACTGCAGCATATCAAATAGCTTCTCTCTCTCTAGGCACCTTGTCATATGCCTTTTCCAGATCGACAAAACTTAAATACAGATCTCTGTTATATTCCCATGCTTTCTCAACTATTTGTCGTAAAGTGAAGATCTGATAGTGACAGCCTCTATTAGGCCTGAATCCAGCTTGTTCTTCACCAAGCTTTTCTTCCACAATTCTTCTCAACCGTTTCTCAAGTATACTTGCATAGATCTTGCCAGGAACACTCAGTAGGGAAATACCTCTGTAATTCTCACATTCAGTTTTATTTCCCTTTTTATATATGGGTACTATGAGAGCTCTACTCCAATCATTGGGAATTCGTCCCTCTGTCCAGGCTTTCTGAACTATGCAGTGCAGCCACTGTAAGACTCTTATACCACCATACTTTAGCATTTCTGGTCGAATATCATCTACTCCTGCTGCCTTTCCACATTTCAAGCCTTTGATATCTTTTTCTACTTCAAGTATGGATATGTATTCCTGACTGCATGCCTGGTCAGTGTTATTTACCACTGTGCTGTGATCACTTTTTCCAAGGATATCGTTTTCATTCACCTTTATCATCTCTAATTCCTTTTACAGCACTCTTTCCGCCATTCCTAAGCTTCTTCAACAACCTCCAGAATATTTTGCCACCTTCTTGATATTTATTTTCTATATTCTTGCCAAAGTCCTCCCATGACTTTTGTTAAACTAGTTTTACACAGTGTTTAGCATTCTTGCATTTGTCTCTATATTCTCTAAAAGCACTAGCTGACTTATTTGACAGGAACTTTTGATATGCTTTCTTCTTTTCTTCACTGCCTCTTTAACATCCTGTGTCCACCAGGGAGTTCTGATTTTTTTTATCCTTACAGACAACCTCACCACGTGCCTCTCTGGCAGAATCAATCAATGTTTTCTTCAGAGTTTGCCACTGAATCTCCAAGGTTTGATTCCTGTTCTCAAACTCTTTCATTTTCTTTTCAATAATCTTTCTGTATTTTAGTCTACAGTTCACATCTGAGAGCTGCTCAACTTTTATTCACTTTAAAACTTTCTTACATGTTATTCTTTTCAATATGAAATTCAATTTTAACCTGCTCAAGACTAAATAGTGATCACTTCCAATTTCAAATCCTCTGTACACTCTGGTGTCCTGCACCAGGGAGAAAACATCACTATCAACAATAACAGTCAATGAGACTTTTCTTATTCCTTGCCTCTTCTCTCCATGTAAATTTGTGCACATTTTTATGTTGGAACATGGTGTTAGTAATAACCAGTCCATGTCCTGAGCAGAAATCCAACAGATATTTGGCATTAATATTAACTTTGCTCTTTTCTCCAAATTTTCCAATATATTTTTGTATGTCTCACAATCATTTCCTACTCTGCTATTTAGATCCCCAACAAGGACCAACTTTTCCTTTTTCATTGTATCAGTTGCTTTTTCTAAAGCGTCAAAAAATTCCTCCACTTCTACCTTAGTAGAACCTTCTGTGGCACCATAGGCACAAATAAGTCTCAATGTCCAGTTCTCCGTTCTCATATTTGCCCATATTACTCTACTTGAGACTGACTGCCATTCAAGAAGATTAGCCTCGTATTTTGTGTCGAATACTATGGCTACTCCTTCTTTTGCTCGATTGTCATTGCCTGAATATAACATTTTGTATTTATTGCTCAGAAAGATCTCACCAATTTTGGTCTTTTTTGTTTCAGTCACCCCTATTATGTCAATCTGGTACTTATCTAATTCCTCAGCTAGCTCCATTTCTTTGCCATTCAGGCTTCTTACGTTGATAGTATACCGATCTTTAACTCTGGTGATGTTGAGTTGGGGTTTGTTTTCAGATTTGTTCCAGTAGCTGACTTTCGTTGTTTGCTCTGGTTCCCTGGCGAAAACAATGGGGGCCTTGTTTAACCGGGCGATGCCCCAGCCGGCATGAAATTTTGTCATGTTGTACCATCGTTTTTTATTTTGGTTTAACCAATAAGAAAACAATTTGGTCGGCTAAATCCCAAATTGCCAGCCCATCCTCGTTCGTTCAGTATCCAAATAGATACCCAACAGGGTACACCACGAGAAGGTGAGGATTGGACATTAGGTCAGAAGCCCTGGTCGGTTCTCCGCATTCCTTTAAAGGCTATGTGGAGGTCTCCTCTCAGTTATACAACTTTGACCCTTAAACACCCCGATAAGGTTTGTTAGATGTTTTATTAATTCTTTACCAGCAATCTTTATTAACTCAATTTAAATGTCATCTTCTCCTGGAGCTTTTCCATTTTTCATTTAGTATATAGCTTCACATACTTTTTAATAGGTTATTGTAGTTCAAAATTATTGTCAGTAGTGGAGTTACTTATATTATTCTGTATGGATTTTATCTGATTCATCTTTATAAAGTTCTTTGTAAACTCAATAATAACCCATTTGGATTTCTTGTTACTGCAGTATTCTGTTCTTTTATTGCTACTAAATGTTTGCTTCCAATCATCAGGCTTCTTCTTAGAATTTTCATATTTGTGTTATTTTCTATTATTTGTTTGATTTTGCTAGTGTTATAAGCTCTGATTTCATATCTTGCACTTTTCCTTATAGTTTTGCATAATTCTGAGTATTCTATTTTTGAAGTAGAGTTTTTATCTTGTTTCATATCTCTTCTTTTTTTTTATCATGTTTATGGTTTCCTGTGAAAGTTTGTTTTCTTTATTCTTTGCAGATGTTATTATGATATCTATTATTGCTTGATTTAGTTTATCAACATCGTCTTCAAAAATGTCTATTATATCTAATTTTTTATTTATTGTGTTTCTATATTCTTTTTGTTTTTTCAGTTATTGTCTTAGGGCCAAGTTTTTTGGTTGTAATTACTAATTTCTTTCTTTCTGATTTGATGGGCAGCATAACTTTAGCTCTTACTAGTCTATGATGACTTCCTGTTTTGAGTTGATCTTCTTCTTCCTCTTTATAACACTTTTATCCCATTTGGTGTAAGGTCCACTATGATTATGCTACAGTGGGAAACCCAAACCGCTTGTCATGGAGTCTGGCATGGGGGGGGGGGCGTTATGATTGTAGATATGTATGTTCACTGGGCCAGTTTGCCTGTTCTGGGGGACAAAAAATCCCCCTACCCCCATATGAGACTAACTCATTTTTAGTCAAAAGAGACCAGATAAAGGTTCCTCATGTCTTGGATGGGAATCGAACCCAGGTCTCTCCAACCAAAAGGCTTTGTCTATATCGATTGAGCTATGGAGGCTCTGATTTATGACTAACACATCATGTATTATATATTTTCTGTTCAGAGGATATAGCCTATTTCATTTCTGACTTTTCCATGTCCATTTCTTTTTTGGGTGTTTTTTAAAGAATGTGCTAATGATGTAGAGTCTGTTGGCTTCTGTAAATTCTATTAGGATATTTCCATTTTAATTTCTTTCCTCTAACCAATGAGTTCCAATCGCTTAAATTTGGGAAAAGTTTTTTCCTATTTTTGCATTAAAGTCTCCCATTAACGCCTCCGTAGCGCAATTGGAAGAACGATGGTACATTGCGCCCTTCGATTGGAATAGGCCCGAGTTTGATTCTCGTCGTGAAGGGAGGAATCTTTATCTGGACGATTTTCAATCAAAGGTGAGTTAGCTGATCTCATACGGAGGTAGCAGGGTTTTTTCTCCCGGAAACTGGGGTTTTTCATCCTGCATACAGACAAATCAGCCCTTCAGAACACACGCAATTTACAGACAAAAAAATACTAGTTGTGGTCGTGCTAGAGGTAGGCGGTAGATGGCATTGATGGAGATAATTCGTAGTAGAGGTTCGGTGTAGTGGTTGAGACAGTTGTATCAGTTGAAACAGTTGTAGGTGTCCTCCCGCGATGAGTCTTCGGACTCCTTGGAGGTGTCAGGAATAATAATAATTATAATAATAATTATGATCAAAAAATGGTTTTTATTATTATCTACTGTTTTTTGCATATCCTCATAAAACTCTTCTTTCTCCTCCTCTGAATAAGTTTGCATTGGGGCATAAATTTGCACTATTTTTAGCTAAAACTTATTGTTGATTTTCAATGTAAGTTTAACACATATTTTATTTCTTCTATATTTTCTTTTAAGGATTTTTTTAATGATAAATCCTACTCCTCCTGTTTTGTATTGGTTCCATAATAGTAAAAGTGGTGGCCGCTTTCAGGTTGTATAAATTCCTCATCTTTCCTTTTTATCTCATTTAATCCATATCCCATTTTATTCTCTTTACCTCTTCGAGAATAACCAGATCTTCTGTTCTTAGTGCTCTACAGTTAAATGTTACTGTTTGTAATTTTCTCTGTTTGAGTTTCTTTGTTTTAAAGTTGATCCTTGTAAATTTGTATTTCATAAGTAGTTAATATTTTGGAGAAATTAGTGAGGGATCGTTTTCAGCGTTGGGCAGATGAGGGTAATGTTATCTGTGAGAGTCAGTATGGATTTGTTAAGGGACACTCTTGTTATAGTAATATGATTGCCTTTTATAATAAAGTGACAAGATCGGTTGATGAGGAGAAGGCATATTCTTCCTTTTTGGATTTTACAAAGGTATTTGACAGGGTACCACATGACAAGCTGATATTTAAGTTATAGCACATGGGTTTAGATGTCAAGTTTTAGTGAACTGGATTCAGAATTGGCTGTCTGATAGGTATCAGAGAGTTGTGTATAAGGAAGGAGGGTACAAGTAGTGGGGTCCCACAGGGTTCATTACTGGGACCTGTATTGTTTAACCTTTAAATTATATCAATGACATTCTTAATAGATTTCAGGGAGATATTCAGTTGTCTGCAGATGATGTGAAGCTGGGAAGGGTTATTATTAATAGTGCAATGTGGTACCCTTGTAAGAGGATCTGAATAAATTAGACATATGAGCAAATGAATGGGGATGTCAGTTTAATGCAGCTAAATGCAATTTTGAAGTTTGGGATATATTGATGGGGGGGTTGCATACTCTGTTGAAGGAAGTGGCAGAGACAAGGGATCTGGGGATTTGGTGCCAATTGTGATTGACAGAAACTTGAAATTCAGGGAATATATTGCAAAGGTGGTGAAGGTAACCCAGAGGATTGCTACAATACTGAGAAGCAGAATAGCAGGAGGATGCTGACCTGCAGAGATAAAAGAGTTGTCATTCCATTATATAAAGCCCTAAATAGATCACACCTAGGCTACTGTGCTCAAATTTAGTCCTCAGGATTTGAAGAAAGAGAGGGGACATAATTGAGACTTGTAAACTGTTGAGAGGTATTTACAGAGTTGACAATGGGGAGTTCTTTCATTTGGTGGGGGATTATAAAAAAGTTGCAAAAGTTACAAAAGGAAGTTGTGAGCAAGAGGGTAAGGAGTGGTTTCTTTGTGTACAGGGTGATTGAAATATGGAATGCATTGCCTGATAAAGTGGTGAGAGCATGAACAGTCAATGGGTTCAAAGTGTGGTATGACAGACTTTGTGTTTTTTAGGGTGGGCCTCCCATGATGAGCCTTGTGATTCCATGAAGGCATGAATCATAATAATAATAACAACAACTATGAAATGCTATTCAGGCAACAGTAATCAACAAAAGGAAGGACACATAGGTAGTCATCCTGAACAGGCAGGCAATTTCAAATGAAGTAATCAGAACAAATTGCAAAATGGAAAATTGAACAAGACTCATTTGGTGCCAGTGATCCCATAGAAGATTCTAACAGAAGAATCTCTCTCTCTCTTCCCCTTTATATATATATATATAATTTACAAACATATATGCAGAATATATATATTCTATATATATATAAAATATTTATAATTTACAAAACAGCTTTCTTTCTTTTTTCTCAGTTTCTCTCTCTCTCTCTCTCTCTCTCTCTCTCTCTCTCTCTCTCTATATATATATATATATATATATATATAGCAAGAGAGAGAGAGAGAGAGAGAGAAGAAAGAAAAGCTGATTGTAAATTACAGCTGGCAAGAAACTGTATTCTTATTTTCATCTTATTTTAATTTAAGCTTAAGAAACATGCTAGGGTAAAATAAGCAAGAAAAGAACAATATAATTTCTTGTCAAGTATCATTTATTTTCCCTCACAATGAAAAAAAAAACCTCTTGCAAAAAATGTATTCTTATTGGATATCTAAACAACAAAGAGGCACTTGAAGAAATCCTCTCCATCATCAAAATCAGAACTGCATGGTGGACCCAGGAAGTAAAAGCAGCAGCCCTAGAAAACAAGAAGACCTAGAAGACAGTCAGCAGATGCTCTCAGGAAAAAAGGAGAAAAATATAAGAATGCTAAGCTAAATGTAAAAGTAGCTAAACAAAAAATTATGTGAAGACTTTGGTAAGAATACAAAAGGTAAATATCGTGAAGATGACAAATGGAGGCTGCTGAAAAGCCTTAGAAATTAACAAACAATTAGAGATGATAAACACAACATTAAAAACTGAAGAATTCTAGATGACTAGAGTAATAGCAGCAGAACAGTGACAGAAACAGACAGAATGCATATATGAAAGATTTTGGTATTAGAAGTAGAAAGTGCTCATGATCGTATAAAAGCTTTATAGCTTTTATACCTTCATATTGGAACATTTATTACTAGTTGAATATCTATTACTCTGGCTGTCTTTTCACATTTTGGGTTTTTTATAGTGGTATGCAGCATAATTAGAAGGGATAGGATATTCTTTTCACAAGTCCATCGACATGATGGACTTGTGAAAAGAATAACTGAAGGCAAAATGGCAGGGAAAAAAAGAAGAGGCAGACCAAGGAAAAGCTTTGTTGACCAAGTCAAAGAAAGCATGGGCCTGAGGAGCTACCAAGAGATTAAGAACAAAGCCAATGACAGGACAGAATGGAGTAAATTGCTGCTGAGCTACCAGTCCCAAGACTGATGCAACTGATGATGATGATGATGCATAATTCAGAAACCATAGTCAAAAGGTTCATCTTTAAAATGTAAAATAAAACTGAATGTCAGAATTACAGCGGAATTACCCAGCCAGGTATTCCAGATAATATTTATGCAAGAATACTTGAAAAGAAGCTAAGGAAAATTGTAGCGAGAAATTTGGGGATGATGAACAGCTGAGTTTCAGCCAAATAGAGGTTTCTCAGGATTTATAATTTAAAACGAATAACAAAGATACTAGATACATAGATATATGGAAACAAAACAAGTATCTGTATTTAAGTTTTTCCTGGAACTAGAAAAGATACATGATAAACTATCTTGTGCAAAAAATAGAATGAAAGAAAAAAGGGTAAAAGAGGTGACGAGCAATTCCAAGATAGTAGTGTATGGAGATTCTATTGTCAGAGGATTGGTTAATGAGAGAGTCCATAAGGTCTGCTATCCAGGAGAGAGAAATAATCAAGATAATTCATGCTTTCGACATGAGGAGGAAACAAGCAAGAGAATTAGTGGTGGTTGTGAGGGCAAATGGTTTAAGTGGACATAAAGAGAATGTAGGAGTAAATATCAAGAGGTTATTGAGAAGAGTAAAAGATATCAGTATAGTGGGAAAGGTTTGTCAATGTGTTGCTGAGGTATTCTAATGATGAATTGAGATGGAGAGTCAGAATCATGAATGGTATGCTAGCAGAGCTGCGCAAGGAGAAGGGAGTACAGTTCGTGGATGTGTGGCATGTATTTGAGGGAAGAATGGAATTACATAGATGTAACAGATTGCATTTGAATGGCTTTGTAGTGAGTGCACTTGAAAACTCTGATAGATGGAAGTGCAGTGTGTGATGCAAGCAAGAGATTAAAAGTAAGAAATGAAGTGAAAAATCAGGAGAGTGGTATTGAAGAGACAGAAGTACTTGGCAATGGAAATGGTAATAGTGTTCCAGATGAAGAGAGAACGGGAATGCAAGAGGAACAGGAAAACATGGAGAAGTGGCATAGGGAGAGTGGATATTAAAAGCAGCAGTGAATGTGTATATGGAGATGGTATATTGCAATGTGGGTGGGGTCGTTGAGACTGAGCAGATATATGTGGTAAGCAGTGATTGGGTAAGGGCAGGTGTGGTGGGGAAATCACAAATAACAAGTGGTTTCGATAGGACTGGTTATATACTTAAAATGAATTACTGTGTTTATTTAAAAATGCCAGAAGTATCACAAATAAAGAAGATGAAATGGTTTTGCTGATTGAGTTTATTCAACCCAAACTTGTTGGAATAAGTGAAACATGGCTGATTGAAAATGATATCCTAACACGAATAGAAATAGAAAGGTACAGGGTTTTTCGCAAGGATAGAAAGGACAAGAAGGGAGCAGGGGAGTGCTGCTGATGATAGCAGGGGAATTATGTCCACATAAAGTAGACACGAAAGAAGAAAATAGTGGCAGTGGAATGATGCAATGTTGTGTGAGGTTGAGGTTGACAGGAAGACATATTTAGTTGGATATTGCTATAGGCCAGGGAATGCGAAGGATAGTGATGAAGAAATGTATAAACAACTTGGGTTAGTGAACAAAGGAAGGATGATTATTATGGGCAATTTTAATTATGGCAGTACAGACTGGAATGAAGAGACAGCATTGAATGCTGTCTCTTCATTCTCAGGCATCATGTAAAGGAGGGCATGCAAGGATCAAAGGTTTTAATCTGATCATTTCATCTGGATGTAATTGTGAGTGAGATTTTGCACTTTCCTTGGTGAGGGTGATTGTGAAATGATCACCTGGGTTGTGGCTAGCCATATGCAGACTTCTGCAAGGAAAGGATATATGTGGAAGTAAAAGGCTGGTGATTATGACAAGCTTAGGAAATAGCTTGGAGCTATAGCATGGAATGAGGAGTTCAGTAGTAAGGAAATAAATGCTGCTTGGAAACTGACAAAAAATTACATAACAGGATCAATGTGTGAATGTATTCTAAAGGTCAACAGGCTGAATAAGGTAGGTGTAAAATGTATGAATGAAGGGCTTAAGCATGAAATCTGGAAGAAGAAGAAGGCACTTGGGAGGCATACAATATGAATAATGATAATAATGAGTTACGTGAAGAGTATAAAGAACAAGCCAGGAGAGTGACTCAATAATGACAACAAAAGTGCAGTATGAGCAGAAATTAGCAAATCAGGCAAATAAAAACCCTAGAGAATTTTTTAGATATGTGTCAAGTAGAAGGAAGAATGATTATGGATGTTTCGTCTTCATCAGGGTGAAATCATGAGAAACTTAAGTATACAGGAGATAGGAGAGGATGGCTTAATTATGAGTGAGCAGGCAGTATTGGAGGAAATAAATAACTTTGACATCAATAAGGCGATAGGATTTGATGACATATCACCACCACCACCACCACCTGCATCTTAAGAGAATTATTCCAGGGAATTGGCAATAGAATTGGCATAATGTTTAATAAGGCTTACAACAGCATCGGTTTAAAGGGAATGGAAAGAAGGTAAAATTGTTCCTGCATAAAGGCAGTGATAAGGCTGTGACTATAAATTCTAGGTCAATCTGTATATCTGGAGTTGTAGTGAAGGTGCTAGAAAGATTGGTTAGAAGTAGGTTACAAAAATGGGCTGATAACACTAGTATTCTCTGGGTAATCAGCATAGGTTTGTTAAAGGGGGGGATCATGTTTTACTAACTAACTTATGCACTATAACAAGATGATAAATGTCTTGGACAAGTGAAATGCATATACAGTGGTATACTTAGATTTTGCAAAAGCTTTTGATAGACTGCCATGTAATAAACTGTTAAATAAATTGAAGTGGATGGAATTGGATAACAGACTTCTGAGTTAGATTGGTGACTGGCTGTCAGATATTTATTGGAAAGTTATATATGGGAGTGCAGTATCCTGAAAGAGCAAGGTTTCACTCTGATCAGTTTTGGGACCACCATTGTTGTTCAATTTGTATATTAATGATATTGGGATGTGTTTAAATGGTGATATGCAGTTTTTTACAAATGATGCAAAATTGGGGAGAGCTGTGCAGTCAAGCAAATGTTAATGGCCTTACAGGAGGACTTGAATATATTGCATAAATGGGCACGTAAGTGGAACTGTCAGTTCAATGTTGCAAAGTGTAAGGTTTTGAAATTTGGTAAGCAATGACAGGATGGAAAGTATACACTTGGTGGGGAAACTTTAAAGGAGGCAGAGGAAATGAGAGATCTGGGAGTGGTGGTGAAGAACCTGAAATTCAGGGGCTACATTGTACAAGTTGTAAAGACATCACATCAGATAATGACAATATGTGGAGGACACTGGCATGTAGAAATAAAGAGGTTATGATGACATTGTATAAGGCCTTGATCAGGCCTCATATGGATTATTGTGCACACATTTGGTAACCAGATTTTCATGGTGATGAAGATATGTTAGAAAGCGTCCAGAGAAGATTCATAAAGGTGGTCAGATGAGGACAGATTGACAGAATGTAAATTGCAAAGCCTCATGAATGGGGGGGGGGGGTATAATCAAAACATATAAACTAGTCAGAGGTTGTTATCAGGTCAACATGGAATAGATTTTTCATAGAATTGGAAAGAAGCGGGGTAGAACAAGAGGCCATCGGTGGAAACTGTATAAAGGATGAGAAGAGGAGTGATGAGTTGGTTCTTTACATGGAGAGTGGAATGCATTGCCTGAGTGTTTTGTAAATGTAGACGTATTGAATTAGTTTAAGGCACAGTTGGATGAGCTTTTTGTATGATAGTGTGTGTACCTCCCACAATGAGTCTCTGACTCCATGGAGGTCAAATATTAATAATAATAATAAGTACCAAGATAAAAACTTTTTAAAATAAATTGCATGATGTAAACAAAACATTATATAGCACAACACTTAATATAGCCTATAATTATGTTGTAAGTAGTTAGAATGAAGAATAAACAGGAAGATAGTTTTATGCAAAACCAGGTAAAAGAGCAGGCAAAAAATGAGATATAAAATGCATGTAATTTCTACTGTTAGTCATCATCTACACTGATCACAATATGAAGAAAAGTGGAATTTAACCTGATATCAAACTCAGAGATGGTAAAGTCAGCTCTCTGCTTTATGTAGATAATATCATACTCCTAAATTGACATATTTGCTCTCTAACCAAATCCTGCTGAGAGCATGAATGTTTGGGATGTCTTTAGGAGAGGGGTGAATTTCACGACCATGGAACTACTTCAAGTCACTTCAGGGCCCCAGTAAGCAGTTCCATATTTGATCACTAAAGCAGAATTTCAGCACTGCCAAAAATAATAATTAAAAGTACAAAACAAAAAAATATTATATATATATGTTTACAGAACTTTTTAACTAAGCCAAATAACTGTATACTATAAAAATCAGTAAAAATAAGAAAGTTGCTTATTAAAAATAAGCAACTTTCTTATTTTTAAGGAAGGAACATAGATAACATCAACTACCTTCTTAATGGAAAACACACAAAACATTCCAGCTATTAAGGGCACAATTTTTAATGAATATGAAAAATTAATATGGAAATAGGTAATAGAAAAAGCAAAGCAGTATGGTGGAGAGTCAGTTGAATAAATCTATATAAGAATAAAAAAAGAAATTTGTCAAATCACTAAACAAGTATCACACAAGACAGAGTTCAAATTAATTCTGCATCTGTAGAATTGATTTGAAGAAGTGGAGTGGAAAGAGCTGATAGAAACAAGACCACAGATATTAAAGTTCTGAGTAAAATTAGAACAAACAGATTACATTAATGGCATAATCATATGAAAAGTGAAAATATTAGGATGGAAATTAACATTGTTAGCATTCAAGCATGTGACCAGAGCTAATCTAAGGCAGTGTTTCTCAAACTTCAGATATCTGCGTATCCCTTCTTAAATTTTCATTATTACCAAGTATCCCCTCATCAAAATAATAATAATAATAAATAAATAAATAAATAAATAAAGTATATTTCATTGTAAATGTCTATTTTATTTGAATTTATATGTTCATGTAAATAAAATATATGATTTATTTTTAATCGAACAAAATTTGGAATAGGTTCCTCTTCACTTCCAGTGCATGAAAACCCACATTTCAAGTAATTCATATCATACTTAGAAAGATTTTTCATCTTCTTCCTAGTTGGTTCTCTAGAGATGTCAGACGACATACCCTTATCAATTTCATTTGATCCAGATGCAATATCAATTTTCTTGTTGCTTACAGCTACATTTGCTATATTGCTCTCTTTTGTGGGTTTTATAAATCCAATCTTTAACCAATGATCCATACTTAAGAATTTGAAAGCTAAAAAAATTACAGTATTTACTCGAATATACCTCGCACTTTTTTCCCAAAATTAAAGCTAAAGAATTGTGGTGCGAGATATATGCGGGGATTTTCGGAAACTAAAGTTTTCAGAAAAAATCTGCAAATGGTGTAACTTACCAAGAAGCTCCTACTCGCTATCGCAACTTTTGGAATAGAGAACAGTTTCCTTTTGTGTATCATCAAAGTCATCTAACCAAATAACTTCTTCTTTTCCATTATTTCAAGAAAAAATTACCAGTAATTTACAAGACTTGAGAAACGTAATGAACAATCCTTCACAAATGACTAATGAGAAATAAAAGCAGAGCGTGAAACAGACAGCAATGATAGGCCAGTAGAGATAGAACAGCTATGAAGTGCATATGATTGGTGTGATATTAACAAAAGATTGCACAAACCAAAGACAAAGGCAAGCCAACAGTGTTGAAATGTTAATTCTCTTCAACCGAATTCCATAATATTTGAAACACATTCACTATATATTTCTTAGTTTTAACACTTTCACGACGGGGGTAGTGTCAAGCAAAATCATATATTAGTGTGTTTTTATCCCAGTTGTCTCTAATTGCATTATTTGTTGACAGATATATTACACAGACTGCAAATGTCTCTGTACCTTATTCAGTGATACAATAAAACTACTTGTTTTTCTTGCATCTTCCGTATAGCAATACTGTTGGAGAGGGTGTGTTGTTTACCGCAGGGAGCGAGTTGCTATCACCAGGACGTGAACATCGTGGTGATAGTAACTCGCAATTTGAGTAGTAGGAGAATTCATACATAATATATATAATTTATTGAGAAATATATACTTTTAAATAATTCTTTTTTTTTTCTTAATAATGATTCCATGCGTTAATGATGCATAGCCGAAAATTGCCACGTACCCCCTGAAGACCTTTTGCATACCCCTGTTTGTTTTTGTTTTGCTGCCAACATGGCAGCAAAAGACCCAGAGAAAGATCATAATCTAGGTGGACTAATATAGTTAGTAGTGCCTTAGACAACCTTTGATAACAAGATCTCGCAAATAACAGACTGATCTGGAAGAACATTGTTGATAGCAAACTAGTGTTGATATAAAATGAATAATATAGTATGATATAGCATTGTGCTGTTTAACCCTGCAGAGGTCGTAGTTGATATGAAAGATACAAACAAATTGTTTAATATATTCTTACACATATCAAGTGTATAGCTTGGAGGTCATGAGTAGCTGCACATGCATATATTACGAGTGATATTCCACACTGTTTATGCGGTCAGTTTTGGTTTAACACGTGTTATGTAAAGGTGTGTGATATTTCACATTAAATTGTATCCGAGAGATACCGCAACCTCTAATGTCAATACAGTATTGGTTTAGTTGTTTTTTTTATTTACTGTTGAAAATGACTGGAAAAATATATCGATTGGATAATCCATCAGATATTGAAGAGATTCAGCGATTTTGTTACTCGAGTCCGATGATGAGAATGATAGAGTCGAATGCAAAAGTGAAAGTTATATTTGATAGTAAGTTGTATCTGAGAGATACCGCAAACTCCGATGTCAGTATAGTATTGGTTTAGTTGTTGTTTTTTTCTTTGTTCAATAATTTCTAGATTGTAAGTGAAAATAAATAAACCATCGTGTATTATATTTGCAGTGTTTTTTTTTTAAAGTTTTATTGCATTTTAGCACATACTAGTAATGAATGTATCTCTCAGATACATGCGACCTATGCTGCAATTTTTTCGACTGCTACCTCCGCAGGTTTAAGGAATTTAACAAGGCAGACTATAATAACTAAAAATATTTAACTACTTTTTTATATTTTGCAGGTAGGATGAATTTAATTAATACTGATGGTAGGAAGGTGACAAAGGCAAAAGAAATTGTTGAATTGCTGAATGATCATTTTGCAACGGTGTATCATCCAGGTGGAGATTTTGCAGTTGCTGCAAAATTGAGGCAGATGAACAGGAGGTATTTAGCATACTGAAAAATATGAATCAGTGTGAATACAGCAGTGGGACTGGATGGCATGTCAGCCTGTGCACTACGTAAATGTGCAAGAGAACTGGCATTGCCTCTGATAAGTCTCAGCTCTGGCACTGTTCCAAGGGAGTGGAAAGAAGGTAAAATTGTATCATTGCATAAAAGTGGCTCCAAAACAGAGGTAGCAAACTACAGACTAATTAATATATTAGGAGTGGTTGTTAAAGTATTGGAAAACTTGGTGGAAGGTAAAATACAACAGTGGGTGGATAGGGATGTGATACTCTGTAGTGGGCAGCATGACTTTGTAAAGGGATGGTCTCCTGTCTTAGTAACTTATTCACATTTTATAATAAAGTAACAGCAGAATTGGATAAAGGTAATGGCTACACCATGATACTGCTTAACTTTTCCAAGGCATTTAACAGAATACCACATGGAAAACTATTACAAAAGCTGGAGCAAATGGGAATGGATATGAGGCTAGTAGCATGGATAGGGCTGGCTGACAGAAAGATACCAAAGAGTAGTATATGGTGGAATCTCAGAGAATGAGGGTTGCTAGTGGAGTAACTCAAGTTTCTAAACTAGTGCCACTACTCCTTATTTTGTATATCAATGATATAGAGAAAGATTTATGGAGAGTGGGGGAGGGGGGGATATTCAGTTGTCTGCTGATAATAAAAAACTGGGAAGGGCATAGTTGATAACCTGCAGGATGATTTACATAAATTAGTATTATGGGCAAAGGATAAAGACTATCAATTTAATGTTGCAAAATGTAAGATTATGCACATCAGGTTGAAAAGGTTACATACAGTGTATCATATTGATGGTACTGGATTACAGGAAAATTCATGAGGCTAGGGTTTGGGGATAATGGTGGACAGAGAGTTGAATGGACAGATGGCATACCTGCAAAAGTTGGTAAAATAGCTCAAAGGATTACTTGGATGCCGAAAAACATGCTAACATGTAAAGATAGGGAAGTTATTATCCCTCTTTATAAGGCTATGATTCGATTACATCTTGACTACTGTGCACAGATTTGATCACCTAGGTTTCTTGGGGATATAGAGGTGGTAGAGAGGATTCAGAGATGACTGACCAAGCTGGTGACAGGTCTGTGGAATGATTCTTATGAGAATAGCTTGAAGGTGTGTGGGTTGCAAAGCTTGGTTGACAGGCAGAAAAGAGGGGAGATGATAGAAACTTATAAGATATTAAAGAAGTTTTATAAAAT